>NC_138184.1:177337492-177584992 GCF_964194105.1 Spermophilus citellus | reverse complement strand
CTCTCTCTCTCTCTCTCTCTCTCTCTCTCTCTCTCTCTCTCTCTTAAAAAACAAAAAACCAGAAAGACCCCAGTACAATAATACTGGGTGATTTCAATGCACCTCTCTCACCAACAGATAAATCATCCAGATATAAACTCTTTGGACCCAAAAATATTATAAGTCAGATGAACTTAACAAATATCTATAGAATATTTCATCCAAGAACAGCTGATATATTTTATTTTCAGCAGTTCATGGAATATCCTCCAAAACAGACCATATATTTTAGGTCACAAAACATTATTAGCAAATACAAAATTTGATATAATTGCTTGCATCTTGTGACCATAATGGAATGATACTAGAAATCAATACCAAAAAAAAAACCTAAAGAAACTATGTAAATACTAATATATTGAACAATACTTTTTTGAATGATGAATGGGTAACAGAAGAAATCAGGAGAGAAACTAAAAATTTCTTAGAATCAAATGAGAATAGTGATACAACCTCTGCAACACTATGAAGGCAGTTCTAAGAGGAAAGTTTATAGCTATGAGTGTCTACTTAAGGAAATCAGAAAGATCCAAAATAAGCAACCATTGGAACTGATTGTAAGTGTGCTTGTTCCAGAGCACAGAAGTACAAAGACAGGCATCACAGAAGTGTGTTCTTTGTTTTGGAACAGATGAGTGGAGACAACAGATCATTTCTTGCTGTTTGTGAAATAATTTAAGAAAAGGTCTGGTGGAGAAGAAGTAGGTGATCTGCCTTTCTCCTTTTGAATTTAGGCTACATGCTTGGTAGGGGGGTAATACTATTCAGTTGGGATAGTGGGATAAGCATAAGGACGGTATAGGGTACATACCCAACTTAGAAAATACATCAACTATAGATCATATTTGGAGCAGTCATTATCTTAGCCATGACCTTGACCTTTATGATACAAGTGAGAAGCCAGGCTAAAGAAATTAAATCCTGACTTACATTTTAGTTATTGTTTTCAGAACACAAAATAAAACATTTCATTATTCTTGTATATTGGCAATAGTATATTAGTGGTTGGCTGAAAATGTTGGTTTCTCTGTCAAGTAGACATCAATCTCACTGTAAGATACTTCTATTTTTTCTTAAAGTGACAATTTCAAGCCTCCTAGATATTTACAAAAGCTTTTCTTATTAGGAAAGAAAGGCTAAGCTTGGCCACTGTTGTCAGCTTATAGATTACACATATCCCCTGAAATATTTCACACTTGAAAATGAAATTCATTTAAATATCATTGTAATAAAGTCTTCAGTGCATCAGTTTTTCTTATTTCTTATTCTGTAAACCTTTTTCATGAAAATATTTCCAGAAATATTTGGAAGTTTTTTTCATATAATTAATTTCATGTTAAGTCCACTTATTAAGGATTTAGTCTTATATATAACTACTAACCAAAATATGTGAACAAATTTATACCTGAATATGAGATTAAATAATTTGATAGTACCAAATGAAAATGAATTTCCTTCCCATTTCCCTAATCCCTGGTCCTTTAGGTAACCACTGATAGCAGTTTCTTAAGTATTCTTCCAGAGGTAATCTATGCACATGTAACAATATGTCTTTCTCTTTCAAAAACATAATGGTAACTAACGTACTTGCTGGTTTGCACCTTGCTTTTTTGCTTAATATATCTAGATTTGACAACTGTTAACAGTATAAAAACTATATAAAACCTTTAATAATCTAATGTGAAAATTTTTGCATTTGCCTTTAAATATCTACTGGTTTATTTTTATAATTTTTGTGTTTATACTATTTGCAAGCAGTATGTGTCAATAGAATTTACTATTAATAAAAAGCCAATTTGGATAGAAAAAAAATAAGCAACCTAATGATGCACCTCAAGGTCCTTGAAAAAGAAGAACAACCCAATTCCAAAGCCAATAGGAGGAAATTAATAATTAAGATCAGAACCAAAATCAATGAAATTGAGAATAAAAAAAAATGCAAACAATGAATGAAATGAAGAATTGGCTCTTTGAAAATATAAACAAGATGGTGATAACCCTTAGCCAAATTAATCGTAAAAAAAGAAAGAAGAGGGGCTGGGGATGTGGCTCGAGCAGTAGCGCGCTCGCCTGGCATGCGTGCGACCCGGGTTCGATCCTCAGCACCACATACCAACAAAGATGTTGTGTCCACCGAGAACTAAAAAAATAAATATTAAAAAAAAAAGAAAAAGAAAGAAGACCCAAATTAATAAAATTAGAGATGAGAAAGGAGAAATCACTATAGACATCATAGAAATTCAGAGAATCATTAAGGACCATTTTGCAAACTATAGTCCAATAAATTGAAAAACCTAGAAGAAATTAATATATTTCTAGACAACCGACAACCTGCCAAAAGTGATTCAAGAGGACACAGAAAACCTAAATAGACCAATAGCTAGCAATGAGATAGAAGCAGTAATAAAAAGTCCTTCCATCAAAGAAAAGCCCAGGACCAGATGGATTCTCAGCTTCATTCTACTATGCCTTAAAAAAAAAAAAAACTAATGCCAATTCTCCTCAAATTATTCCATGAAATAGAAAAGGATGGAACAGGGCTGGGTTGTGGCTCAGTGGTAGAGCGCTAGCCTAATATGTTCGAGACCCTGGGTTTGATCCTCAGCACCACCTAAAATAAATAAGTGAAATAAAGGTATTGTGTCCAACTACAACTAAAAAATAGATTTCTTTTTTAAAAAAAGGATGGAACACTTCAAAAGTCATTCTACGAAGTCAGTATCACTCTCATAACAAAACCAGAGAAGAAAGAAAACTACAGACCATTACCCTGATGAACTTAGATGCAAAAATACTTAATAAAATATTCGCAAATCATATTCAAAAAATATTAAGATTTATATCATGACCTAGTTGGCTTTATCCAAGGGATGCAAGAATGGTTTAACATATGCATATCAATAAATGTAATCCATTACATAAAAAGAATTAAGGACACAAATCACTTAATCATCTCAATAGATGAAGAGAAAGCCTTTGACAAAATTCAGCACCCATTCATGATAAAAACACTGAAGAATCTAGGGATAGAATGAACTACCTCAACATCATAAAGACTATATATGATAAACCCAAAGCCAACTGTCATAGTGAATGGGGAAAAACTGGAAGCATTTTCTTTAAAATTTGAAACAAGACAAGGATGTCCACTATCACTACTCCTAATTAATATAGTATTAGAAATTCTTGCCAGAGTAATTAGGCAAGAGAAGGAAATAAAAGGGATAAAAATAGGAAAGAGATAAGTTAAATCATCACTGTTTGCAGATGATATGATCCTATAATTAGAAGATTCAAAAATCTCCACCAAAAGACAGCTAGAGTTAATAAACAAACTCAGCAAAGTAGCAAGTTAAAAAACAAACATATTACCAAAAGAAATATGTAAATTCAATACAATTCCCATCAAAATACCAATGACATTCTTCCCAGAACTAGATAAGCAGTCCAAAAACTCATTTGGAAAAAAGAAGACCCCAAAACAGTCAAAGAAATTCTAAGCCAAATGGATTGGAGCTGTAGCTTAGTGGCAGAGCACTTGCCTTGCACGTGAGAGGCACTGGGTTTGATCCTCATTAAAAAAAAAAAAAAAAAAAAGCACCACATTAAAAAAAATACACAATAAAATAAAGGCATGCTGTCTATCTACAACTACAGAAAAAAAATCTAAGCCAAAAAAGTAAAGCTGGAGACAAAATAGTACCTAACTTCAAATTGTATTACAGAGCTATAGTAATAACTACAATAAAGTGCATGGTACTGCCTCAAAAACAAATATATAGACCAATGGTACAGAATAGAAGACACAGAAACAAACCTGCACATCCTTGACAAAGGTGACAAAAACACATTGAAGAAAAGGATAAGCTTTTAACAAATGGAGCTAGAAAAACTGGTTATACATATTCAGGAGAATGAAACTAGACCTTTATCTCTCACCCTTCACAAAAAATCAATTCAAAATGGAACAAAGACCTAGGAATTATAAGAGAAATTATGCAACTCCTAGAAGAAAGTGTAGGGTCAACACTCCAGCATATAAGCACAGACAATGACTTTCTCAATAGAACACCTAAATATCAGGAAATAATGCCAAGAGTTAATAAATGGAATGTATCAAATTAAAAAGCTTCTGCACAGCAAAGAAAACAATTAAGAATGTGAAGAGAGAACCTACAGAATGTGAGAAAATCTTGGCTAACTACTTTTCTGACAGAGGATTAATATCCAGAATGTATAAAGAATTCAAAAAACTTAACATAGAAAACTCTATTAATAAATGGGCAAATTAATTAAAAAGACAATTCTCAAAAGAAGAAAGACAATAGCCAGCAAATAAATAAAAAGATGTTCAACATCATTAACAATTAGGGAAATGCAAATCAAAATTACTCTGAGATTTCATCTCACTGCCAGTCACATGGCAGCAATGAAGAATACAAACAAACAATAAATAAATGAATGAACAATAATAAATGCTAGGGTGGATGTGGAGAAAATGGAATAGTTTTTTTTTGGGGGGGGGGGTGATGAGTTTTTTTATTTTGCTATTTTCTTTACTTTTTTGTAAGAAAATTCCTTTTCTTTCTTTCTTTTTTTTTTTTATGGTACTGAGGATTGAACCGAGGGGTGCTTAACCACTGAGCCACATCCTCAGCCCTTTTATATATATTTTTTTAGAGACAGGGTCCCACTGAGTTGCTAAGTGACTTGCTAAATTCCTGAGGCTAGCTTTGAATTCACAATCCTCCTGCCTCAACCTCCCAAGATGCTGGAATTATAGGTATGTGCCACCACTGCCAGCAAAAAGGAACACATTTACACTGTTGGTGGGATTATAAATTAGTATAATCACTATGGAAACTAATATGGAGTTTCCTCAAAAGACTAGTGTTGAGAGCCACAGCCAAAGGGGCCCCAGCAAACTTCCAGCTGCCAGCAACCAGCTGCCAGCTGATGATTGGCTCACAGCGGCCCCAGCAACATCTAGCTGATTGGCTCCTCTGCGGTGATGTTCATTGGGCTGTTTCCCTGCCCTTCAGACTGCCAGCTGATGATTGGCTCACAGCGGCCCCAGCAACATCTAGCTGATTGGCTCCTCCATGGAGCTGCTCATTGGGGGACTTCTTTGGCTCCGCCCACACAACCCAGCCAATCGGCCTCAAGAACAGGAGGATTGTGGGAGGTGGTGAGGTTTGTGTGGGGGTGAGAGGCTTGTGGGAAGCCGGTGGTGGCAGTTGGGCTCTGAGGGGTTTTTCCTGAGGAGCTGTTTTGTTTGGCGTTTGTAGTTCTAAAAATAAAGTTTGTTTCTTTTGACAAGTGGCTCCTGAATGGTGCCCAGCCAGACTGCGGCATTTGGTGGCTCGCACGGGGAGCCACTGAGGGTAAGTAAACTGCTCGCCCCTGAGGGCAGGGCGAGAGGATGGGTAGCCATTCTAAGTTTCCTTTTTTGTTTTGCTTCATTTTTGTTTTAACTTGCCTGTCCCTGGAGATGAGTGAGACGGAAGAAAAACCGCTCACATCTGAGGAAAAACTATTTGCGTCTGAGGAAAAACTATTTGCGTCTGAGGAACAGATAGGGAGAAAGGACGGATGCACATGTCAGGAGGATAGAAAGGCTGATATAATGATTTTGTGTGGTTCCATTTTTATTTCATTCTGTCTCAGTTTTGTTTGGGGTTATCTTGCTGGGTTGTATTATAGTAGAAATACGGGATCAGCAATTAGTAAAAAACAAACCGAAAGACTGTTAAGTAAATTGTTAGAGGAAGGAGGCATCGCAGTAAAATCAAGAACAGTCAGGGCATACGTTGATACAATACAACAATGTAGCCCATGGCTTTTTAAGGAGGAGTTGTTAGATATATCACAATGGAACCATCATGGTGAAGATTTAAAAAGAATAGAAAAGAACAACCCAGGGACTCTGCCAGTTGGCACATTGACATTGTGGGCGTTGGTATCTGGTTTGCTTAGTCCAAAGCCTTCAATTCAGACAAAGGTAGAGGAAGGAGAAGACATATTGATTCAAGTAAAAGAGAAGGTCTCTCAAGTTAGTCAGAAAGAGGAAAAGATTCAAGTAAAAGAGAAGGTCTTTCGAGCTAGTGAGACAGAGGAAGGAAGTTTAAAGCAGAAAAAGCCATCAGGGGAAAAGTTACAACAGGAGACTGCTAATAACACCTTTCTTTTTTTTTTTTTTTTTCTTTTTTTTTTTTTACATTTTTTTTATTGGTTGTTCACAACATTACAAAGCTCTTGACATATCATATTTCATACATTAGATTGACATGGGTTATGAACTCCCAATTTTACCCCAAATGCAGATTGCAGAATCACGTCAGTTACACATCCACAATTTTACATAATGCCATATTAGTGACTGTTGTATTCTGCTACCTTTCCTATCCCCTACTATCCCCCCTCCCCTCCCCTCACATCTTCTCTCTCTACCCCATCTACTGTAATTCATTTCTCTCTTTGTTTATTTTCCCATTCCCCTCACAACCTCTTATATGTAATTTTGTTTAGCAATGAGTGTCTCCCTTCATTTCCATGCAATTTCCCCTTTCTCTCCCTTTCCCTCCCATCTCAAGTCTCTGTTTAATGTTACTCTTTTCTTCCTACTCTTCCTCCCTGCTCTGTTCATACTTGCTCTCATTATATCAAAGAAGACATTTGGTATCTGTTTTTTAGGGTTTGGCTAGCTTCACTAAGCATAATCTGCTCTAATGCCATCCATTTCCCTGAAAATTCTATGATTTTGTCATTTTTTATTGCTGCATAGTACTCCATTGTGTATAGATGCCACATTTTTTTTATCCATTCGTCTATTGAAGGGCATCTGGGTTGGTTCCACAGTCTAGCTATTGTGAATTGTGCTGCTATGAACATCGATGTGGCAGTGTCCCTGTAGCATGCTCTTTTAAGGTCTTCAGGGAATAGTCCGAGAAGGGCAATAGCAGGGTCAAATGGTGGTTCCATTCCCAGCTTTCCCATGAATCTCCAAACTGCTTTCCAAATTGGCCGCACCAATTTGCAGTCCCACCAGCAATGTACAAGTGTACCCTTTTCTCCACATCCTCGCCAGCACTTGTTGTTGTTTGAATTCATAGTGGCTGCCAATCTTACTGGAGTGAGATGGTATCTTAGGGTGGTTTTGATTTGCATTTCTCTGACTGCTAGAGATGGAGAGCATTTTTTCATGTACTTGTTGATTGATTGTATATCCTCCTCTGAGAAGTGTCTGTTCAGGTCCTTGGCCCATTTGTTGATTGGGTTATTTGTTATCTTATTGTCTAGTTTTTTGAGTTCTTTGTATACTCTGGATATTAGGGCTCTATCTGAAGTGTGAGGAGTAAAAATTCGTTCCCAGGATGTAGGCTCCCTATTTACCTCTCTTATTGTTTCTTTTGCTGAAAAAAAACTTTTAAGTTTAATTAAGTCCCATTTGTTGATTCTAGTTGTTAACTCTTGTGCTATGGGTGTCCTATTAAGGAATTTGGAGCCCGACCCCACAATCTGTAGATCTGAGCCAACTTTATCTTCTATCAGACGCAGAGTTTCTGATTTGATATCAAGCTCCTTGATCCATTTTGAGTTAACTTTTGTGCATGGCGAGAGAAAGGGATTCAGTTTCATTTTGTTGCATATGGATTTCCAGTTTTCCCAACACCATTTGTTGAAGATGCTATCCTTCCTCCATTGCATGCTTATAGCCCCTTTATCAAATATAAGATAGTTGTAACTTTGTGGGTTAGTCTCTGTGTCCTCTATTTTATACCATTGGTCCACCCGCCTGTTTTGGTACCAGTACCATGCTGTTTTTGTCACTATTGCTCTGTAATATAGTTTGAAATCTGGTATCGCTATACCGCCTGATTCACTCTTTCTGCTTAGAATTGCTTTTGCTATTCTGGATCTTTTATTTTTCCATATGAATTTCATGATTGCTTTATCTATTTCTACAAGAAATGCCGTTGGGATTTTGATTGGCATTGCATTAAATCTATAAAGAACTTTTGGTAATATCGCCATTTTGATGATGTTTGTTCTGCCTATCCATGAACAGGGTATATTTTTCCATCTTCTAAGATCTTCTTCTACTTCTCTCTTTAGGGTTCTGTAGTTTTCATTGTATAAATCTTTCACCTCTTTTGTTAGGTTGATTCCCAAGTATCTTTTTTTTTTTGAGGATATTGTGAATGGAGTGTTTTTCCTCATTTCCATTTCAGAAGTTTTGTTGCTGATATACAGAAATGCCTTTGATTTATGCATGTTGATTTTATATCCTGCCACTTTGCTGAATTCATTTATTAGTTCTAGTAGTTTCTTTGTAGATCCTTTTGGGTCTTCTAGGTATAGAATCATGTCATCTGCAAATAGTGATAATTTAAGTTCTTCTTTTCCAATTTTTATGCCTTTAATTTCTTTCGTCTGTCTAATTGCTCTGGCCAGTGTTTCGAGAACTATATTGAATAGAAGTGGAGATAGAGGGCATCCCTGTCTTGTTCCGGATTTTAGAGGGAATGCCTTCAACTTTTGTCCATTCAGAATGATGCTAGCCTGAGGCTTAGCATAGATAGCTTTTACAATGTCAAGGTAAGTTCCTGTTATCCCTAGTTTTTCTAATGTTTTGAACATAAAGGCATGCTGTACTTTGTCGAATGCTTTCTCTGCATCTATCGAGATGATCATATGGTTCTTATCTTTAAGTCTATTGATGTGGTGAATAACATTTATTGATTTCCG
This sequence comes from Spermophilus citellus, assembly GCF_964194105.1. Classification (NCBI taxonomy): domain Eukaryota; kingdom Metazoa; phylum Chordata; class Mammalia; order Rodentia; family Sciuridae; genus Spermophilus; species Spermophilus citellus. The sequence goes on along the minus strand of NC_138184.1, from coordinate 177,576,205 downwards.
TATGTTGAACCATCCTTGCATCCCAGGGATGAATCCTACTTGATCATGGTGCACAATTTTTTTGATGTGTTTTTGTATTCGATTCGCCAGAATTTTATTGAGGATTTTTGCATCTAGGTTCATTAGAGATATTGGTCTGTAGTTTTCTTTCTTTGAGGTGTCTTTGTCTGGTTTCGGGATCAGGGTGATGTTGGCCTCATAGAATGAATTTGGAAGAGCTCCCTCTTTTTCTATTTCCTGAAATAACTTGAAAAGTATTGGTATTAATTCTTCTTTAAAGGTTTTGTAAAACTCCGCTGTATACCCATCTGGTCCTGGGCTTTTCTTGGTTGGTAGTCTTTTGATGGCTTCTTCAATTTCATCTATTGATATTGGTCTGTTCAGATTGTCTATATCCTCCTGACTCAGTCTGGGCAAATCATATGACTTAAGAAATTTATCGATGTCTTCACTATCCTCTATTTTATTGGAATATAGATTTTCAAAATAATTTCTAATTGTCTTCTGTATTTCTGTAGCATCTGTTGTAATATTGCCTTTTTCATCCCGTATGTTAGTAATTTGAGTTCTCTCTCTTCTTCTCTTCGTTAGCATGGCTAAAGGTCTGTCGATCTTATTTATTTTTTCGAAGAACCAACTTTTAGTTTTGTTAATTTTTTCAATAGTTTCTTTTGTTTCAATTTCATTAATTTCCGCTCTGATTTTAATTATTTCTTGCCTTCTGCTACATTTGCTGTTGTTTTGCTCTTCCTTTTCTAGGGCTTTGAGTTGGAGTGTGAGCTCATTTATTTGTTGGTTTCTTCTTTTTTTGAGGAATGACCACCAGGCGATGAACTTTCCTCTTAAAACTGCTTTCATTGTGTCCCATAGATTCCGATATGTTGTGTCTGTATTTTCGTTTATCTCTAAGAATTTTTTGATTTCCTCCTTTATGTCTTCTGTAACCCATTGATCATTCAGTAACATATTGTTCATTTTCCATGTGATGTAGGATTTTTTCTTCCTTCTTTTATCCTTGATTTCCAGTTTCATTCCATTATGATCAGATAAAATGCATGGTATTATCCCCACCCCTTTATATTTACTGAGGTTTGCCCTATGGCATAATATATGGTCTATTTTTGAGAAGGATCCATGTGCTGCTGAGAAGAAAGTATATCCATTTGATGATGGTTGATATATTCTATATAAGTCAGTTAAGTCTAGGTTATTGATTGTGGTATTGAGTTCTATAGTTTCTTTATTTAACTTTTGTTTGGAGGATCTGTCCAATGGTGAGAGAGGTGTGTTGAAGTCTCCCATAATTATTGTGTTGTGGTCTATTTGATTCTTGAATTTGAGGAGAATTTGTTTTGTGAATGTCGCAGCACCATTGTTTGGTGCGTAAATATTGATAATTGTTATGTCTTGTTGGTGAATGGTTCCTTTTAACAGTATATAATGACCTTCTTTATCCCTTTTGATTAACTTAGTCTTGAAGTCGATTTTATTCGATATGAGGATGGCCACCCCTGCTTGCTTACGAGGACCATGTGCGTGGTATATTTTTTCCCATCCTTTCACCTTCAGCCTGTGTATGTCTTTTCCAATCAGATGTGTCTCCTGGAGGCAGCATATTGTTGGATTTATTTTTTTAATCCATGATACCAGCCTATGTCGCTTTATTGGAGAGTTTAAGCCATTAACATTCAGAGTTACTATTGATATGTGGTTTGAACTTCCATCCATGTTTAATTGTTTATCCTTTTTTTAAAAAAAAAAAAAATTTAGTTTGTCTCTCCATGATTGTCTTTCCCCTTGCCCTCTGTCTTTACTGCGGCACTTCCCACTGATGGTTTTGGTTATTGTTTTTCATTTCTTCCTCGTGTAGTGTTTTGCTCAAAATGCTTTGCAATGCTGGTTTTCTGGCTGCAAATTCTTTTAACTTTTGTTTATCATGAAAGATTTTTATTTCGTTGTCATACCTGAAGCTTAATTTTGCTGGATACAGAATTCTTGGTTGGCATCCATTGTCTTTCAGTGTTTGAAATACATTGTTCCATGACCTTCTTGCTTTCAGTGTCTGTGATGAAAAATCCGTGGTTAACCGTATTGGTTTACCCCTAAATGTAATCTGTCTCCTTTCTCTTGTAGCTTTTAATATTTTCTCTTTGTTCTGTATATTGGATATCTTCATAACAATGTGTCTTGGCGTTGGTCTACTGTGATTTTGTGTGCTCGGTGTCCTGTATGCATCTTCAATTTGTATATCTGTTTCCTTTTTTATTTCTGGAAAGTTTTCTGTAATTATTTCCTTCAGTAAGTTTCTCATTCCCTTGGTTTGAATCTCTGTACCTTCTTCTATCCCGATGACTCGCAAGTTCGGTTTCTTAATGTTATCCCATAATTCTTGGATGTTTTTCTCGTGATTTTTTACCAGCCTTTCTGAGTTGGCTAGACTCTTTTCAAGATGGTGTATTTTGTCTTCATTATCTGATGTTCTGGTTTCTACTTGCTCCACTCTGTTAGTGATACTCTCAATTGAGTTTTTAATTTGGTTTATCGTTTCCTTCATTTCTAGAATTATTGTTTGATTATTTTTTATAGACTCTATCTCCTGATAAAGATGCTTAACTTCTTCTTTTATCTGTTTGTGAAATGCATTCTCAATGTGTTCTTTCGCTGCTTGAATTTGCTGTCTTGTATCCTCTTTAAGGTTCCATTCCATCTGTCTTAGGTGTTCCTTGAGTTCTTTATATGACCATTTTTCTGATGACTCTAGGTCCTCCTGAATATTTACGCTGTCCTGCGTTGTTTGTACTCCTTTTCTTCCTTGTTTTTTGAAGCTGCTCATGTTGTTCCTTGTTCTGTTTGACTGCTGAGTTACTGTTTACTCCTATAAATTAGTTTGATGCTTGGGAGGAAAGGTATTTGAAGGGAAGGGAAGAAGTCTCTAAAGAGAATGAGAGTAGGCAGGTAGAATTCAAGAAAAAAAGGGGGGATAAGAAAAATGAGAAGACTAAAGAAGAAAAAGAATAGGAACTAAAAAAGAAAAAGATTTAAAAAAATAATAATAATAATTTAAAAAATTTAAGTTAAAATTAGTAGAAAAAAAATTTAAAAAATATTTTGTAAAAAAAAAATTAATAAAACAACAAGAAAGAAAAAAATGAAAATGAAAGAAAAACCTAAATCAAAAAAAAAAAAAAAGGAGAAAAGAAAAAGAAAAAAAAACCTAATAACTGCAGTCTTAGAGTTTGATTAACTTCTCTTCCAGTAGATGGCGCTGTGCCCACCAGGTCAAGTTTCTCCTGTCAATACGCGGGAACCAATCACTGTGCAGCAGCTCCTCCCAGACTGGGCGAGTCTCCAATCCTGAGTGTCTAGGGCCTCCTCTTGTGTCTAGTCACTTCCCACTTTTTCTCTAGCCAGGCCCCTCTCACCACAATACTGGCTACACGCCAAGTCTGCTGCTCCCGGGAGCCCTGTTTTCATGAACGACTGGGCACACTCTTCCAGTTTGCCATTCCCTCAGACCCTAAGCTTGTAGAGTTTGGGGCTGAGAATCCTCAGCGGCTTTTACTTGCCCTTGGTATCCACTTCCCGTAGGTGGTGCAAGAGGCCTCAGCAATCAGCCCAGGTGGGAGCGGTATTTCCGCTTGCGAGACCCGCACCACCTCTGATTCCCTCGGGCTGGCTGAAGCACTCACAAGAGAGCTGGGAGGTGCCCTTAGGGGAGAGCTGGGAGGGGCTCTTAGAGTTTTCCCGATGTGTGGAGAGGCAAGGCTATGGGATCACACACCTGTTTCAACAAAGTTATCTCCACAGCAGTCTGATGACACGGTTTCCCTTTGCCGGGAGACTAATTCTACGGGTGGGTCCTTCTCTCCCAAGCCCCGTTTCAAACCTGTGGCCACTACTTATGAAGGCTCGGTAGGCATTTACCTTCGTAGGATGAGAAGGGCTGACCGTTGTTTCAGCGGGATGAATTAATGCCGAGTCATAGCTGTTTGTCTGCGGGAAGCAGGTGACCGGGAGTTTGAATTCAGCGGGCCAGAGCTCAGTGCGTGTTCTCGGATCACTTGGATTTTAAATTGTCGCTCATCTTATCAGCTGTTTCATATAATTCGGCAGCTCTATCGCGCGGTGAAGCGTCTGCTCTGTGGTGCTCTGTGGGAGGCGGCGGCCTAATAACACCTTTCTATCAGAGAGTGTAAGTGTCCAACCATCAGCACAACCTCTACAGGAGACTGCTACTAACAGCATTCTATCACCAGAGGACATAAGTGTCCAATCAACAGCACCACCTCCATATGCTAGGAGACTCCCAACCCCCGCAGTTGATAGTTGGGATCCTGAGACAGGATCTCAAGTATGCCCTGTATTTGAGGTAGGAGGGCAGCGAATTTACCAGGGTTTAAATTTCAAAACAGTGAAGGAGCTAAAAGAGGCTGTAACAACCTATGGTCCTCAAGCACCCTTCACTGTAAGCTTGGTCGAATCCATTAACAACTTGAACATGACGCCAGCAGATTGGGCTAATATGTGTAAAGCTGTGCTAAATGGAGGACAATACCTGTTATGGAAGGTTGCCAATGAGGAATTTTGCAAGGAGACGGCTAGGCGAAATGCAGCAGCTGGTTATTCTCAGAGAAATCTAGATATGTTGTTAGGAAAGGGACCTTATGAGGATCCGCAGCAACAAATTGCATATGATCCTGGTGTATACTCACAAATTGCTGTAGATGCAGTTAAGGCATGGAAGACTTTACAAGGACATGGAGGTTTACAAGGTCAATTATCTAAGATAATACAAGGAGCTAATGAACCTTACGCTGAATTTGTAGATAGGCTTATTCAAACAGCTACCAGAATTTTGGGGAATACAGAACAAGCAATGCCATTAATAAAACAACTGGCTTATGACCAAGCGAATCGTTGGTGCAGAGATATCATTAGACCATGGAAACAGGAAGATTTAAACACATATATTAAATTATGTAGAGACATTAATGAACAAGAGCAAGTCATGGCAGCTGCAGTAAAACAGGCTTTAGATGCCAGAGACATTAATGAACAAGGGCAAATTGTGGCAGCTGCAGTAAAACAGGCTTTATATACCAGGCCAAGAACATGTTACAATTGTCAACAAACAGGACATTTTAAAAGGAATTGCCCCATAGGAGGAGGGTTTAACAAAACAAGGTATCAAAGGAGTAGAATACCGGGTATTTGCCCACGATGCCGTAGAGGGAGACATTGGGCTAATGAATGCCGTTCTCAAACCACCATAGAGGGTACTCCATTACATTGGGCTAATGAATACCGTTCTCAAACCACCATAGAGGGTACTCCATTAAAAAACGAAAAAGGACAAGGTGTTTATCCACAATATCGTGGACAAAGGCATCGGGCTCCGTTGCCAAAAAATGGACAGGGGGCCCCAATGCTCCGGGGCCCCAAACCACAAATATACGGAGCACTGGAGGAACCCAGCAACCCCATCAGGGTAGCGCCCAGGACACACTGTCCATCAGATCCCTCATCAGACAAACCAGAGGGAGCGCAGGGTTGGACATCTGCGCCTCCACCAGATCAGTACTAACTCCAGAGATGGGAGTTCAAATCATTCCCACAGGGGTAAAAGGACCTCTTCCCAAAGGAACAGTAGGCTTATTATTGGGACGCAGCTCTTCTACTCTAAAAGGACTTTTGATAAGTCCTGGCGTAATTGATCCCGATTATGAAGGTGAAATAAAAATTATAGCCAGTTCTCCAAAGGGTATATCAGTAATTTCACCAGGAGATAGAATAGCACAGTTACTAATAATACCAAGCCTACATGATAAATTTTCCAGTCATGCTGTAGAAAGAGGTTCCAAGGGATTAGGCTCCACAGGTATAGATTGGGCTATGCTTTCTTTAAATTTAGATTCTCGCCCCATGCTAAAACTAAATATTCAAGGACATGAATTTAATGGGCTACTGGATACAGGTGCAGACCTTAGCATCATCTCTCGTCAAGAATGGCCAAAACATTGGCCATTACAACAAGCCACTCAAACGCTTCGAGGCCTAGGAGTGGCGACTAATCCTGATAGAAGCGCAATGGTATTAGATTGGAAGGATCCTGAAGGATGTGAAGGAACTATACAACCATATGTATTGGATCATCTTCCCGTAAATTTATGGGGACGAGATGTCTTAGATCAATTAGGTTTGACATTAACAAATAACATCAATCAAAATGCACCCACTATTATGGCTAGACAAGGTTTTAGGAAAGGAAAAAGATTAGAAAAACAAGAACAAGGTTTAGCAGCACCAATACAAATAGATCAAGGAACAGACAGACATGGGTTGGATTTTCACAAAGGGCCACTGAGACAATAAAAATTACATGGAAATCAGAAAGACCAGTATGGGTTTCTCAGTGGCCCTTGACTAAAGAAAAGATACAAGTAGCCCATGATCTGGTCAAACAACAATTAGCGGAAGGACATATACAGCCTTCTGTATCTCCCCATAATACTCCCATTTTTGTCATCAAAAAGAAATCTGGTAAATGGAGATTATTGCAAGACTTAAGAGCCATTAATAATGAAATGGTCATTATGGGACCTGCTCAATCGGGGATTCCTCAATTGTCTGCTTTGCCAAAAACTTGGTATGTTTTAGTTATAGATATTAAAGATTGTTTTTTTTTCAATTCCAATTCATCCTGAGGATAGTCCACGTTTTGCATTTACTATCCCTGCACTAAATCATGAAGGTCCTGATCAGAGATATGAATGGAAAGTACTCCCTCAAGGGATGGCTAACAGCCCAACTATGTGTCAAATTTATGTTAACAAAGTAATCCAGCCACTTAGAAATCAAAATCCTGAACTACAAATATTTCACTATATGGATGATGTATTATTAGCACACAAAGCTAAAAACACATTGCTAGAATGTTATGCCACACTTACAAATTTATTAAAAAATTATAATCTAGAGATAGCAATAGATAAAGTACAATTAAATTTTCCAATTAATTATTTAGGAGTTCTATTATCCTCAACCATGGTCCGTCCACCAAAAATTCAAATACGAGTAGATCAACTCAAATCACTTAATGACTTTCAAAAGTTATTAGGAGACATAAATTGGATAAGGCCTTATCTAGGTATTCCAACAGGAGAATTGGGACCTTTATTTGATATCTTAAAAGGTCCATCAGATCCAAATTCACCCCGAATGTTAACGCCTGAAGCAAGAAAAGCATTAAAAATCATTGAAACATATATGGAAAATATGCATTTGGATAGAATTGATATAAGTTTGCCTTTATTATTTATTGTACTACCAACAAAAAATATTCCTACAGGAGTATTTTGGCAAGAAGGTCCATTATTATGGATACATTTATCTTATTCTCCTAACACTATTCTTACTAGGTATCCTGAGGCTGTAGGACAATTAATACTCAAAGGAATAAAAACAGCAAAGGGAGTATTTGGAATTTCTCCCAATAAAATTATTACTCCATATACTATGAATCAAATTGATGAATTAGCTAATGAGTTAAATACTTGGGCAATAATCATGTGCAAATCTAATGTTTCATTTGATAACCACTTACCATCTAATCCTTTATTGTCTTTTTGGTCATTGCATCCTGTAATTTTTCCAAAAATGACAAGAAAAACACCTATCATGAATGCTCCAAATATATTCACTGATGGATCAAATAATGGTACAGCAGCAATAGTTACACCTGATCAAACTTTTACATTTTTAGTACCCAAACAATCAGCTCAAAAGGTAGAGCTTAATGCAGTATTACAAGCTTTTGTGATGTTTAAAGATTCTGTATTTAAATTATTTTCTGATAGTCAGTATATAGTTAATGCTATAGTATCCCTTGAAGATGCTGGTAGGATTTCCCCTTCTTCTACTGTTTTCTCTTTGTTTTCCACTATACAAAGTTTAATCTGGGACAGAAAAGATCCATTCTTTATAGGACATATCAGGGCACATACAGGATTGCCTGGAGCCCTTAGTTTGGGCAATGATTTAGCAGATAAAACTACACATGACATACATATTTTCTCTACACTTGAAGAAGCTATAAATTTTCATAAAAGGTTCCATGTCAATGCTAATACTTTACAAAAGCGTTTTAAAATAACGAAGGAACAAGCTAGACAAATAATAAAACAATGTCAAAATTGTGTGACCTTTTTACCACAAGTTAATCTTGGAGTCAATCCTAGAGGATTGATACCTAACCATATTTGGCAGATGGATGTCACACATTTGCCAGAATTTGGAAAATTAAAATATTTGCATGTTACAGTTGATACTTCTTCTGGATTTTTTATGGGCTCCCTTCATGCTGGAGAAAAAACTAAAGATGTTATAGCTCATTGCTTACAAAATTTTGCCACTGTGGGCATTCCAAAACAGTTAAAAACAGATAATGCCCCTGGTTATACTTCTAGCTCTTTTAAACAATTTTGCTCATCATTTGGCATTACTCATATAACAGGAATCCCATACAATCCACAGGGACAAGGCATAGTTGAAAGAGCTCATCAAACTATTAAAATGTACTTATTAAAGCAAAAAGACGGAATTGGGAAGGGGTATATATTCCCCAAAGATAAACTTAAAATAATCCTTTTTACTCTAAACTTTTTAAATTTGGATTCATCAGGACTTAGTGCTGCAGAAAGGCATATGTGTCCAAAAAATGTACATAAGCCCAAGGTACTTTGGAAAGATATTCTAACAGGACAATGGAAAGGTCCTGACCCAGTAATTGTCTGGAGTCGGGGGTCTGTTTGTGTGTTTCCACAGGAAGAACAGCAGCCGATTTGGATTCCGGAGAGATTAACTAAAGTCCTGACCCAGTGATTGTCTGGAGTCGGGGGCCTGTTTGTGTATTTCCACAGGGAGAACAGCAGCTGATTTGGATTCCAGAGAGATTAACTAAAGCGATTTCTACAGACCAAAAAGAAGATGATTTGGCTCAAATCCATAACAGCAGATAACCAAAACTCCAATTTGGCTATCCTTACATCTGCGACAGAACCAGGATGCTTTTTTCAATATCTATTTTATTATTGCCCTTTCTCATATCATGAAGTTCTATTTTGTTTTTTGAGCTCATACAGACCTAGGTTAATGTTTTGCTGATCAGTTCTATTTTTTTTTTTTTTGACTATAGAGTTTTAAACATTGCAATGGAGATTTCACCTGTAAAAAGTTATAAGGCCTTTACTATTATGTTATGTGTTATATGTATTATATTATGTGTGCACACTTGTGTTTTGTGTTATATGTTTGAATGTACGTATGTCCATATATCATATATAATGAGCGCTCATGAAAAAATGGATCCAAATTTATTTTTTTTTTATTCACGTGATTTAAATGGTTTAATTTAAATTGGGTAAATAACTATTAAGAATTGTTTTAATATGTAAACAAAAAAGAAGGTTAACAGATCTGTTTGTTTACTTTCACCTTTCCTTTTCATTATATTTAATAATCCTCTTCAAGATAATGTAAATTGTTAAGAAAATTGTTTTCTTTTCTCTTCAAGATAATGTAAATTGTTAAGAAAATTGTTTTCTTTTAGTGCCTTCTGGAATGTTACATAATTTTTTCTTTAGCCATTATTGCCAGAATTCCTATCTTCATCCCAGTGCCGGTGAAGACAAAGATAAAACTAATCTACAGTTTCTGCAATAGCCATCACTGAACTGCTTGCAGAACTTGCCTAAACTATGTGTCACTTGTATGCATTATGAACTCACTTGTATGCATTGTGAACTATCTGTTGGTGCAGCGACTTGTGGTAGTGTTGGAGTATTTATACTGATGATGTCATCGATTGTACAATTTTTCCAACAAGAGCCGTCAATTGGCGTGGTGTATCTTCCTCCCTTCTGCTTGTCATGACAAAGACCTCTCCACAGGTGTGGCTGTATACTGGACCGGTAGTCAATGACGGGTAAGATCCAATTACAATGGTACCAACCTAAGACAGGAGGCTGACGCCCTGAGGTCAGCTCATCCGAAGACGGGTAAGGACCATATGTAGTATTGGACAACCTAAGGCAGGCACGGTCCCCAAGCCACATGCTTGTTGTTTAAACAGAGAGGGGGAGATGTTGAGAGCCACAGCCAAAGGGGCCCCAGCAAACTTCCAGCTGCCAGCAACCAGCTGCCAGCTGATGATTGGCTCACAGCGGCCCCAGCAACATCTAGCTGATTGGCTCCTCTGCGGTGATGTTCATTGGGCTGTTTCCCTGCCCTTCAGACTGCCAGCTGATGATTGGCTCACAGCGGCCCCAGCAACATCTAGCTGATTGGCTCCTCCATGGAGCTGCTCATTGGGGGACTTCTTTGGCTCTGCCCACACAACCCTGCCAATCGGCCTCAAGAACAGGAGGATTGTGGGAGGTGGTGAGGTTTGTGTGGGGGTGAGAGGCTTGTGGGAAGCCGGTGGTGGCAGTTGGGCTCTGAGGGGTTTTCCCTGAGGAGCTGTTTTGTTTGGCGTTTGTAGTTCTAAAAATAAAGTTTGTTTCTTTTGACAAGTGGCTCCTGAATTGTGCCCAGCCAGACTGCGGCAGACTAGTAATTGAACCACTATATGACCCAACTATACCACTCCTCAGTATTTATCCTAAATAATTAAAGTTAACATACTTGAGCCATATATGGATACCCATGCTTATAGCTGCACAATTCACAATAGCCCAACTATGGAACCATTCTATGTGTTCATCAATGGATGAATGAATAAAGAATAAAGAAAATGTGATGTATACGTTAAAAAACAATAGCTTTCTCATATACCAATAATTAATCCACTGAAAAAGAAATTGAAAAAAGAAGTTGGGTGTGGTGATATATGCCTGTAATCCCAGTAAGTTGAGGGGCTGAGGCAGGAGAACTGCAAGTTCAAGGCCAACTTCAGCATTATGTGTGCATGTGTAGGTGTGTGTGTATGTATATACAAATAAAGTTACCAAAGGGAATGTCAACTTTGTGTATGTGGACAAGAAAGCATGTGTGGTAGGGCAGAGAAAGGAGACTGGGGGAGGGAGGAGGAGAGGAGAAAAAGGAAGAAGATGAGGATTAAAATTAAATTCTTTGCATGTATGATTTTGTCAAAATGAACCCAAATACTAAGTTGAATTATAATGATCTAATAAAAATTGTGTTTTCTGTCCCCCAAACAAAAACTTCCTTCTTCTTAAACTTCCCTGGCAGGCAGCCAGCAGGTTTGGGGTTAGCATTCTGGGTGATACACACACACACACACACACACACACACACACTCACTCACAATGGAGTTTTATTCAATCATAAAGAAGAATAAAATTATGTCATTTGCAGAAAAATGGATAGAAATTGAGAACATTAGTTTAAGTGAAATAAGTCAAGCTCAGAAGGTCAAGGGTCATAGATTTTTTCTCTATGTGGAAGCAAGAGAGGAAAAAGGTAAAGAAAGGTGGGGGGAAATCTCATGAAAATTAAAGGGAGATCAGTAGAGTAGAGGAAAGGAACCAGAGAAAGAGGGGCAAGAAAAAGGAAATATAAGGGAATGATATTGGCCAAGTTTTATTGCTACATTGTGTTCATGTTCAAATATATAACAACAGCTCCCGGGTGTTCCCGGCAGCGCGGAAGCCGAGGTTCTGGTTTTTGGTGGACACAACATCTTTGTTTGTATGTGGTGCTGAGGATCGAACCCGGGCCGCACACATGCCAGGATCACTAGGCAATGCTGAGCTGACGTGGATCTGGGGCGAACAGTCTGGGCCTCTCAGAACACACACTGAGCCTGGATCGGCTGAATTCAAGCTCCCGTTCGCCTGCTTCCCGCAGACAAACAGCTGTAACTCAGCACTAATCCATCCCGCTGAAACAACTGGTCAGCCCTTCTCATCCTATGGAGGTAAATGCCTACCAAGCCTTCATAGGTAGTGGCCACAGGTTTGAAACGGGGCTTGGGAGAGACAGTAAGGACCCACCCATTGCATTGGTCGCCCGGCAAAGGGAAACAAACTGTCGCCATTTGCAAGAGATACCACCATGGCAGAGAACTGACATCATCAGACTGCGGCGGAGGAGATAACTTCATTGAAACCTGCGACTACAGGTGTGTAATTCCCTAGCCTTCCCTCTCCACACATCGGGGAAACCTTAAGGGCCCCTCCCAGCTCTCCCGTGAGCACGATAGCCAGCCCGAGGGAATCAGAGGTGGTGCGGGACCTGCGGCGCAGAATTACCGCTCCCACCAGTGCTGACAGCTGAGGTCTCTCGCACCAGCTACCGAGGGCGTGGCTACCGGAGGGCAAGTAAAATTCGCTGAGGATTCTCAGCCCCAAGCTCTACAAACTTAGGGTCTGAGGGAATGGCAAACTGGGAGAGTGTGCCCAGTCTTCATGAAAACAGGGCTCCCGGGAGCAGCAGACCTGGCGAGTAGCCAGTATTGTGGTGAGCTGCACCCGTGAGAGGGGCCTGGCTAGAGGAAAAGTGAGAAGTGACTAGACACAAGAGGCGGCCCTAGGCACTCAGGATTGGAGACTCGCCCAGTCTGGGAGGAGCTGCTGCACAGTGATTGGTTCCCACGTATTGACAGGAGAAACTTGGCCTGGTGGGCACAGCGCCACCTACTGGAAGAGAAGTTAATCAAACTCTAAGACTGCATTTATTAGTTTTTTTTTCTTTTCTCTTTTTTTTTTTGATTTGGGTTTTTATTTCATTTTCTTTTTTCTTTCTTGTTGTTTTTTTAAATTTTTTTACAATTTTTTTAAAAATTTTTTCTTCTAATTTTAATTTTTTTATTATTTTTTATTATTTTATTTATTTTTTTATTTCCTATTTTTTTCTTCTTTTGTCTTTTCATTTCTTTTCAATTATCTTATCCCTCCTTCCTTGAATTCTACCTGCTTACTCTCTTCTCTTTAGTGACTTTTTCCCTTCCCTTCTAATACCTTCCCTCCCAAGCATCTAATAAATTTATAGGAGTAAACAGTAAGTCAGCAGTCAAAGAGAACAAGAAGTAACATGAGCAGCTTCAAAAAGCAAGGAAGAAAAGGAGTATAAAAAATGCAGGACAGCCTAAATATTCAGGAGGACCTAGAGCCATCAGAAAAACGGTCATATAAAGAACTCAAGGAACACCTTAGACAGATGGAATGGAACCTTAAAGAGGATACAAGACAGCAAATTCAAGCAGCGAAAGAACACATTGAGAATGAATTACAAAAACAGATAAAAGAAGAAGTTAAGTATCTTTATCAGGAGATAGAGATTATAAAAAATAATCAAACAATAATTCTAGAAATGAAGGAAACGATAAACCAAATTAAAAACTCAATTGAGAGTATCACTAACAGAGTGGAGCAAGTAGAAGCCAGAACGTCAGATAATGAAGACAAAATATATCATCTTGACAACAGTCTAGCCAACTCAGAAAGGCTGGTAAAAAATCACGAGAAAAACATCCAAGAGTTATGGGATAACATAAGAAAACCAAACTTACGAGTCATCGGGATAGAAGAAGGTACAGAGATTCAAACCAAGGGAATGAGTAACCTGCTGAATGAAATAATTACAGAAAACTTTCCAGAAATAAAAAAGGAAACAGATATACAAATTGAAGATGCATACAGGACACCGAGCACACAAAATCACAGTAGACCAACGCCAAGACACATTGTTATGAAGATATCCAATATACAGAACAAAGAGAAAATATTAAAAGCTACAAGAGAAAGGAGACAGATTACATTCAGGGGTAAACCAATAAGGTTAACAACGGATTTTTCATCACAGACACTGAAAGCAAGAAGGTCATGGAACAATGTATTTCAAACACTGAAAGACAATGGATGCCAACCAAGAATTCTGTATCCAGCAAAATTAAGCTTCAGGTATGACAACTAAATAAAAATCTTTCATGATAAACAAAAGTTAAAAGAATTTGCAGCCAGAAAACCAGCATTGCAAAGCATTTTGAGCAAAACACTACACGAGGAAGAAATGAAAAACAATAACAAAAACCATCAGTAGGAAGTGCCTCGGTAAAGACAGAGGGCGAGGGGAAAGATAATCATGGAGAAACAAACTAAATTTAAAAAAAAAGGATAAATAATCAAACATGGATGGAAGTACAAACCATATATCAATAGTAACTCTGAATGTTAATGGCTTAAACTCTCCAATAAAGCGACATAGGCTGGTATCATGGATTAAAAAAACAAATCCAACAATATGCTGCCTCCAGGAGACATATCTGATTGGAAAAGACATACACAGGCTGAAGGTGAAAGGATGGGAAAAAATATACCATGCACACGGTCCTCGTAAGCAAGCAGGGTGGCCATCCTCATATCAAATAAAATCGACTTCAAGACTAAGTTAATCAAAAGGGATAAAGAAGGACATTATATACTGTTAAAAGGAACCATTCACCAACAAGACATAACAATTATCAATATTTATGCACCAAATAATGGTACTGTGACATTCATAAAATAAATTCTCCTCAAGTTCAAGAATCAAATAGACCACAACACAATAATTATGGGTGACTTCAACACACCTCTTTCACCATTGGACAGATTCTCCAAACAAAAGTTGAATAAAGAAACTATAGAACTCAATATCACAATCAATAACCTAGACTTAACTGACATATGTAGAATATATCAACCATCATCAAATGGATATACTTTTTTCTCAGCAGCACATGGATCCTTCTCAAAAATAGACCATATATTATGCCATAGGGCAACCCTCAGTAAATATAAAGGGGTGGAGATAATACCTTGCATTTTATCTGATCATAATGGAATGAAACTGGAAATCAATGATAAAAGAAGGAAGGAAAAATCCTACATCACATGGAAAATGAACAATATGTTACTGAATGATCAATGGGTTACAAAAGACATAAAGGAGGAAATCAAAAATTTCTTAGAGATAAATGAAAATACAGACACAACATATCGGAATCTATGGGACACAATGAAAGCAGTTTTAAGAGGAAAATTCATCGCCTGGTGGTCATTCCTCAAAAAAAGAAAAAAACCAACAAATAAATGAGCTCACACTTCATCTCAAAGCCCTAGAAAAGGAAGAGCAAAACAACAGCAAATGTAGCAGAAGGCAAGAAATAATTAAAATCAGAGCGGAAATCAATGAAATTGAAACAAAAGAAACTATTGAAAAAATTAACAAAACTAAAAGTTGGTTCTTCGAAAAAATAAATAAGATCGACAGACCTTTAGCCATGCTAATGAAGAGAAGAAGAGAGAGAACTCAAATTACTAACATACGGGATGAAAAAGGCAATATCACAACAGATGCTACAGAAATACAGAAGACAATTAGAAATTATTTTGAAAACCTATATTCCAATAAAATAGAAGATAGTGAAGACATCGATAAATTTCTTAAGTCATATGATTTGCCCAGACTGAGTCAGGAGGATACACACAATTTGAACAGACCAATATCAATGGATGAAATTGAAGAAGCCATCAAAAGACTACCAACCAAGAAAAGCCCAGGACCGGATGGGTATACAGAGGAGTTTTACAAAACCTTTAAAGAAGAATTAATACCAATACTTTTCAAGTTATTTCAGGAAATAGAAAAAGAGGGAGCTCTTCCAAATTCATTCTATGAGGCCAACATCACCCTGATTCCAAAACCAGACAAAGACACCTCAAAGAAAGAAAACTACAGACCAATATCTCTAATGAACCTAGATGCAAAAATCCTCAATAAAATTCTGGCGAATCAAATACAAAAACACATCAAAAAAATTTTGCACCATGATCAAGTAGGATTCATCCCTGGGATGCAATGATGGTTCAATATATGGAAATCAATAAATGTTATTCACCACATCAATAGACTTAAAGATAAGAACCATATGATCATCTCGATAGACGCAGAGAAAGCATTCGACAAAGTACAGCATCCCTTTATGTTCAAAACATTAGAAAAACTAGGGATAACAGGAACTTACCTTGACATTGTAAAAGCTATCTATGCTAAGCCTCAGGCTAGCATCATTCTGAATGGACAAAAGTTAAAGGCATTCCCTCTAAAATCTGGAACAAGACAGGGATGCCCTCTGTCACCACTTCTATTCAATATAGTTCTCGAAACACTGGCCAGAGCAATTAGACAGACGAAAGAAATTAAAGGCATAAAAATAGGAAAAGAAGAACTTAAATTATCACTATTTGCAGATGACATGATTTTATACCTAGAAGACCCAAAAGGGTCTACAAAGAAACTACTAGAACTAATAAATGAATTCAGCAAAGTGGCAGGATATAAAATCAACACGCATAAATCAAAGGCATTTCTGTATATCAGCGACAAAACTTCTGAAACGGAAATGAGGAAAAACACTCCATTCACAATATCCTCAAAAAAAATAAGATACTTGGGAATCAACCTAACAAAAGAGGTGAAAGATTTATACAATGAAAACTACAGAACCCTAAAGAGAGAAGTAGAAGAAGATCTTAGAAGATGGAAAAATATACCCTGTTCATGGATAGGCAGAACTAACATCATCAAAATGGCGATATTACCAAAAGTTCTCTATAGGTTTAATGCAATGCCAATCAAAATCCGAATGGCATTTCTTGTAGAAATAGATAAAGCAATCATGAAATTCATATGGAAAAATAAAAGATCCAGAATAGCAAAAGCAATTCTAATCAGGAAGTGTGAATCAGGCGGTATAGCGATACCAGATTTCAAACTATATTACAGAGCAATAGTGACAAAAACAGCATGGTACTGGTACCAAAACAGGCGGGTGGACCCATGGTATAGAATAGAGGACACAGAGACTAATCCACAAAGTTACAACTATCTTATATTTGATAAAGGGGCTAAAAGCATGCAATGGAGGAAGGATAGCATCTTCAACAAATGGTGTTGGGAAAACTGGAAATCCATATGCAACAAAATGAAACTGAATACCTTTCTCTCACCATGCACAAAAGTTAACTCAAAATGGATCAAGGAGCTTGATATCAAATCAGAGACTCTGCGTCTGGTAGAAGAAAAAGTTGGCTCCGATCTACATATTGTGGGGTCGGGCTCCAAATTCCTTAATAGGACACCCATAGCACAAGAGTTAATAACAAGAATCAACAAATGGGACTTACTTAAACTAAAAAGTTTTTTCTCAGCAAGAGAAACAATAAGAGAGGTAAATAGGGAGCCTACATCCTGGGAACAAATTTTTACTCCTCACACTTCAGATAGAGCCCTAATATCCAGAGTATACAAAGAACTCAAAAAATTAGACAATAAGATAACAAATCACCCAATCAACAAATGAGCCAAGGACCTGAACAGACATTTCTCAGAGGAGGATATACAATCAGTCAACAAGTACATGAAAAAATGCTCACCATCTCTAGCAGTCAGAGAAATGCAAATCAAAACCACCCTAAGATACCATCTCACTCCAGTAAGATTGGCAGCCACTATGAAGTCAAACAACAACAAGTGCTGGCGAGGATGTGGAGAAAAGGGTACACTTGTACATTGCTGGTGGGACTGCAAATTGGTGCGGCCAATTTGGAAAGCAGTTTGGAGATTCCTGGGAAAGCTGGGAATGGAACCACCATTTGACCCTGCTATTGCCCTTCTCGGACTATTCCCTGAAGACCTTAAAAGGGCATGCTACAGGGATACTGCCACATGGATGTTCATAGCAGCACAATTCACAATAGCTAGACTGTGGAACCAACCCAGATGCCCTTCAATAGATGAATGGATAAAAAAAAAATGTGGCATTTATACACAATGGAGTACTATGCAGCAATAAAAAATGACAAAATCATAGAATTTGCAGGGAAATGGATGGCACTAGAGCAGATTATGCTTAGTGAAGCTAGCCAATCCCTAAAAAACAAATACCAAATGCCTTCTTTGATATAATGAGAGCAACTATGAACAGAGCAGGGAGGAAGAGCAGGAAGAAAAGATTAACATTAAACAGAGACATGAGATAGGAGGGAAAGGGAGAGAAAAGGGAAATTGCATGGAAATGAAGGGAGACCCTCATTGCTATACAAAATTACATATAAGAGGTTGTGAGGGGAATGGGAAAATAAACAAGGAGAGAAATGAATTACAGTAGATGGGGTAGAGAGAGAAGATGGGAGGGGAGGGGAGGGGGGATAGTAGGGGGTAGGAAAGGTAGCAGAATACAACAATTACTAATAGGGCATTATGTAAAATTGTGGATGTGTAACCGACGTGATTCTGCAATCTGCATTTGGGGTAAAATTGGGGGTTCATAACCCACTTCAATCTAATGTATGAAATATGATATGTCAAGAGCTTTGTAATGTTGTGAACAACCAATAAAAAAAATTTAAAAAAAAAACAAGCAAACATTTGGACAATCAGAGGATCAAAATATAGAAACAAATGTGAATATCTCAAAAAAAAACCAAATATATAACAACAAATATCACCATTATGTATAAACATAATTCATCAATAAAAATGGAAGAAAAACATAACGTAAAAGTAGAATCTTATCAGCAGAAAATTAAAATAAAACACTGAGGGGAAAAATAAAATGGTGTAAATATAATTGCAATTTCACAACAGATACTAGAAACTTTTTAAAAGTTCATAAGTTTTGATGCAATGATTCCTCTTTTAGATATTGATTTTATATCAAAAATCAGCTATGCAGCTGGGCTTGATGGCACATGCTGACAATCCCAGAAACTTAGAACGTTGAGACAAAAGGATTGTAAGTTCAAGACCAGTCTCAGCAACTTAGTGAGATCCTCAACAACTTAGCAAGACCTTGTCTCAAAATAGTAAATAAATAAATACATAGGACTGGAGATGTAACTCAGTGATAAAGCACCTCTGGGTTCCATCTCCAGTACCAAAAAAAAAAAAAAAAAACCTCTGCAGGAAATATGTATGTATAATGGTAGTAGGTATTAATGACAGCATTATCTGTAACAACAGAATCTGGACACTATTAAAGGTCTAACAAAAGGGAAATAACTAAATTATGGTATATCCCTTAAGCTACAGTTACAAGTAAAGTACTATAAAGATTGTATTGAAATAGGGAAAAAAGTTGTCTTACAATGCTAATTTTTTAGACCAGATGGAACTGAAATACCAACGAGAGAGAAAGAGAGAGAGAGAGAGAGAGAGAGAGAGAGAGAGAGAGAGAGAGAGAGAGGGAAAACAGGACATAAGAGCATTTATGCAATAGCATCACAATTACATTACATTATACACTTATGTCTAAAAATAGGACAAAAAGGAAATACATCAAAATTTTAATGGTGGTTATCTTAGGTTGCTATGACCATGGACGGTTTTTACCTTCTTTACTTTTTTTTTTTTTTTGGTTTGTATTCCTAATTTTCTGACTTTAACATATATTACTTTTTCCCCCACCATGAAATACTGTTTTATCTGCATTTGTGCTTCTAATTTACATGAATGGCTTTGGAAAATTGGCCTCATTTGGTTTCTCTCCCTTTAAAAATTTTTAGTAGACTTTATTTTATTTTTTCAATAGTTCTGCATTCACTACAAAACTGAGTGGAAAGTGCAGCAATTTCCCATAAGCCTCCTGCCCCCACATACCCACAGCTACACCCGTTGTCAATATCCTCCTTGAGAGTGGTCCATTTGTTAGCAATCAATAAGCATACATTGAAACCCTAATTTAAATGATGGACTTTATCACCCAAAGTCCATCATTTAAATTAGGGTTCACTCTTGGCACTGTATAATCTATGCATTTAGACAAATGCATAATGACATTTTTCCACCATTATAGTATCATGCAGAGGAGTCTCATATCCCTGAAAGTCCTCTGTGCTCCACCTATTTTTCCTTTCTTCTATAATTTCTGACCATCACTGATCCTTTTATTGTCTACATAGGTTTTCCTTTCCAGAATATTCTAAAGTTGAAATCACATAGTTGTAGTGGCTTTCAGATTGGCTTCTTTCGTTTCATAATATTCATTTATTCCATGTCTTTTCACGGCTTGATAGCTCATTTCTTTTTAGCACTAAATAATACTCCATTGTCTGCATGTGCCACACTTTATCCACTTACCCATGACGGACATCTTGTCATTTCCACATTTTGACGATTAGGAACAAAACTGCTGTTAACATTCATGTGCAAGTGTTTGGACATAAGTTTTCAAGTCATTTGGGTAAATGCTGTGGAGTGAAATTTCTGGGTTCTATGGCAATAGCATGTTTAGCTTTGTAAGAAACTGCCAGATTGTGTCCCAGAGTGGCCTTACCAGTTTGCATTCCTGCTGACAATGACTGAGAGCTCCCATAGCTCTATATCCTTGTAAGTATTTGGTGCTTGGGGCTTTGCCATTCTAATAGATGTGTATCTCATTGTTTTAATTTGCATTTCCCTAATAATACATGGTGTTGTGCATCTTTTCTCTTCTTATCAACTATCTGTATATATTCTTTGTTGAACTTTCATTTAAGTCAATTGCCTTTTTTTTTTTAACCAGGAATTGAACCCAGAGGCAACATAACCACTGAGCCACACCCCT
The DNA here is from genome assembly GCF_964194105.1 of Spermophilus citellus. Lineage (NCBI taxonomy): Eukaryota > Metazoa > Chordata > Mammalia > Rodentia > Sciuridae > Spermophilus > Spermophilus citellus. Next base: position 177,555,600 of record NC_138184.1, on the reverse strand, counting down.
AGCCTTTTTAAAATAGTTTATTTAGAGACTGAGTCTTGCTGAGTTGCTTTGGGCCTCACTAAATTGCTGAGGCTGGCTTTGAATTCTATCTTCCTGCCTCAGCTGCCTGAGCTGCTGGGATTACAGTCATGTGCCACCATGCCTGGCATCTTTTCCCCATTTTAAAATTGGTTGTTCATTCTCTTATTATTGAGTTTTACGAATTCTTTGTGTATTTTGGATGGCAATTCCTTATTATATATGTCTTTTGATGCTATTTTCTCAGTTTTAATTTATCCAATAAGTTACTTTTTAATAAGAAAAAAAGTGCTTTTCAGATTCTATATGAACCAAACCACCCAGTCATATTATCAACAACTTAAACACCTCTATCATCCAAGAATCCTGTGATCTTCCTGGATCAGACACTAGGATCCTTTCCCTCCCCTAATCCCCATGGCCCTGGTTAACATCTTCCTAATGTCACTTCCCTGTCTAGGCTTCCTGAGCTCAGCTGTTCTCTCTTACTCCTGCTCTAACCATGATCAAGGATTTTCATCCTTTTTGTAGAGCAGAGTGAAGTCACCTTCCAGGGATACTCCAGGGGCCAAGTCCCTCCTGGGAAAGGACAGTGGTTCAGGAACTGGGTGAGATTCATGCACAGAGTCACCTGAGAGTGGAATTTGGCCTGGTCCTGGGTGGCAGGGGAAGGGATGAGAGGGGAGAAGTGTCACTGCCAAGAATATCAAGAGGCAAGTCCAGACAGGAGCTCTACAACCCAGTTCTATAGGGCTGTCTCCTCCTAGGCAGGTCAACCCCCCCTCCCCCACCCCACACACACACCCCAAGGACCAGCTCTAGCAGGTGACTGCCCATTCTCCACAGAAGAGATGGAGAAAATTGGGGGTGAATGAGAAACAAAGTGGGGATGGCAATGGAGCTGAGGGTCTGGGACTAAGTATCCCTACCCAACTCTGTATCCTTCTCCTTCCCTTCCAGAGAGTTCCTGCTTGACATCTGTGTCTTTAGCTCCTGGGGGATGGACATGGCAAAGGTCAGTGGCCTGCTATAGCCATTACTTTGTAATTTAAAAAAATAGCAGTGTCCTAATCTTTTGACAAGGACAGCTGCTCCTAAATACCTGCTTTGGGGGTTGCTATCTCTTGTCTTCAGCCCTTAGACTTAACCTTATTGTTTTCTAATGCATCAGAGGCCTCAATTGCAGAAGGGAACAACAACAGTCCTTCTCTTATAGAATTATTGTGACCATTAATTAGTCAATATGTACAGAGGGCTTTGAACAGTGTCTGACACCTAGAAATACTGTGTGTTGGTTACTGTCACTACTCTGGTGTTAGGACAAAGCCCTTAGGCTGGGAGTGAACAGAAGAGAGTGGTGGGGGATGCCAGGAGTGGGCTGGGAAAAGTAAAAGATAGACATGGGAGAGAAGGGTTCCTACCAGGGGATGGGCTACAAGTTTCAGGAGGGGCAGAGGCTAGTGGCTGGTAGGAGCTCTGCTTCCATCTGCAACACTGATTTGTTTAGCTTTTGTAGGGCAGAATAGGCCCCAGGGGAATCCTGGTTCTTAGGTCGCTGTGAAAAAGTAAACAGCTTGCCCATGTAAAGCAGAGGTGTCCTACTCCTTCCTGCCTTCCCAACCTGCCACAGACCCATGGACCACCCAGGCAGAGAATAAGCGCGGATGAAGTGATAGGTCAAGGGCAACTCTAGGGGCACTAATGTGAGCCCCTCCCTCCACTGAAGCCCTAGCAGGCAGACAGTAGGAGAAAACCTCAGCCAAGCCTTGACACCTGACAGCCTGAAGGATTTTCACAGATGCCCCCAGTTAACTCAGCTGTTTCCCACAGCAGGTGAGGGCAGCCCTGCTGCCTGTGACCCCATCCCCTTCTGGGTATGACCTGAGGGTCCTCAGGAGAGGAGAAAGAGCAACAGCTGAGGAGCTCCTAGCTGAGACAGGAAGGATGGAGAACAGCAGAGCTAGCGGGTCAGCGCCCACAGGAGGCCTGGTCAGGGTGTCTGTGGGTGGGGGATGGTACCCTCCTCTCCTCTGGAGTTACAGATCCCCCAGCTCACTTTTGCAGGCCTCCTTCCTTCCTGCAGCTCAGAGCTAAGGAAGAGCCTCCTGAAATCCTGAAATCTCTGGTCCCTCATCTCAGCCCTCCTTCATGTTCCCCCTGAGATTTAAGGCCTTCATTCTATCAATAGCAGGGTTCCTAAGTAGCACCATGGATGCTTGGGCCCTAGAAAATGTAGACTGAGGCAGAGGATGGAGTGGAGGACATGCTCTGTGCCTGGGACCACTGAGGGAGAACACTGGGACTCTCAGCTCCTTTTCTCTCCCTCTCACCCCTTAACCCTCTCCTGGGTAGTGTGTGTGTGTGTGTGGGGGGGGGTCACACAGCTTGCTATCTCGAGTGCCTGTTTCTTTGCTCTGCTCCACAGATGCAGCTCTTCACTGGGTGGTCTATAGGGTGTGCTGAGGGCTTCCCTGGGAACTGGAAGAGCTGTGTTCCAGTCCTGCCTTGGCAAAGCCGTGTGAACTACTCCACACTTCTTCTTTCTGAACAGCCACAGCTGATAGGAGAGTGAAGTCATGTCTGGGAGTTCCAAGGACAGGAAAAGCTTGCAGGGTGGGGCCACTATGGAGATTCAGGATAGGGAGGAGTGTGAGAAGTGACCGAGGTGAGGACAGCCTACTTTTGTCCCCAGGGTCCAGACTCTGCCACAAAGTGGTAGTTGCTGCCACCCAGGCCCTCCCAGCCGGCATCAGAGGGTGAAGGCAGCAGGAGAGAGTGGAGAGCGACACACGGCACTGTGAGAGTACCAGAAATATGGACCCACTGAATGAATGTTGAGAGGCAGGAGAGGACAATGGTGGGCCCAGGTCCTCTAGGTCCTTGAAATCTAAGTGTGGTCCTTGGGCCAGCAGTGTTCTTAGGATTGCCTGGATGCTTGTTACAAAAGCACACTCAGGCCCGACCCAGTCTGCTGCACAGCAAGGTTCAAGGGGACAGGGTGGCACTGCTGGACCCAACTTTGGCTCCTTACAGACATCCAATTGCTTTGGTGACCATCCTTGGCTTGAGTCAGGCCCAGGAAGCTCCTCTGCCCTGTGGCCAGGCAGGTCTGGGGCGTCCTTCCAGAATGCACAACAACAGGAAAGCAGCAGGGGCCACCCTCATCCCACCCCTCTCCTCCCCCTTCCCTGGCCTTTGCCCCTGTACTGAACAAACTTGGTGATGGGTTGGCTCAGAGGAGGGAGCCCAGAAATGGGGGTAGAACTTTTTGCGCCTTGGAGGTAGAGCCCCTACTGGTAGAAATTCCATTCACTGTGCCCAGAAAAATGGTCAGATGGGCAATGTCGCATTTGCAGCAGGGTGTGGGGCAAATGGCCCTCCAGAGCCCACAAAACTCTATCTCATTCAAATCTGCTGTTGCCCAGGTGCCACTCTTCATGCCCCACACCAGGGCCTCCAGGACTAGGACAGCATCTCTGCCTCTGGAAGATTGCAGGACAGACCAAAATGCAAACCTAAGGGATAAGAAGCCAATGGGGCCTTGGGGGAGTTTCCAGAAGGAAAGATCTGTTTCCAATCTGGGGAAGCAGCCTTGGGGCAGCGGGAAAGCCATAGGCTTTGGAGTCACACTCTCCATCTGTACAGTGGAGGTCCATGCCCATCTTGTAAGGATGACATAATAGTAACAATGTTTATGCTAAGCATGCCCTAAACACTCCCTCTAGTTATGGAGGAGGTGAGTATCCTAGCTAGATGTAGTAAGCTGAATCATGGCTTTCCAAAAATGTCTGCTTCCTAGTCTCTGGAACCTGTAAATGTGGATGCTATACAGCAAAAGGGCCTTTACAGATGGGATTATACAGTGGGTTATCCAGTGGGCCCTACATCATCACAAGAGCCCTTATAAGGGATGCAGGAGTGTAAAATCCAAGCATATGCGAATGTGGAAGCAGATCAGAAAGACAAGAAGATCTGAAGATATTACACCCTGGTCTTGAAGGTAGAGGAAGAGGATGTGGGCCAAAGAATTCAGGCAGCCTCTAGAAGATTTCAAAGGTGAGGGAATGGATTCCTCCCCTTGAGTTTTCAAAAGAAATGCAACCTGGAGGGCCCATTTTTGACTTCCAGAACAATAAGATAATAAGTTTATGTTGTTTTAAGCTATGGGTTTGTTTTAATTCGTTACAGCAGCAACAGGAAACTAATACTCTTGGTCTTGCCAGGTAGAAGTCAGAGTCTGCTGAGCCAAAGCTGTGGGGAGAGAGGGAGTCAGAAAGGAATTTTGCAGCCAGGCCGGGCAAGGACTGAGCTTGCGGTGAGAGAGAGGCGGGGCTGGGCATGAAGTGCTCAGCCTGTGACCTCACCCTTGGCCAGCCACAGCTGTCCTGGCACCCGGATGCCTGTCAGCCCGTGGTTACATGCCTGACTGGGCCAGAAAGGGATCCCTGTGTAGCCAGTCCTGGGGCAAAGGTGGGGGTGTGGCAAAGCAGGCCTGTGCCAGAGGAGGGAGTCTGATCAGCCCTGGGGCTGCAGAGGACACATGAGCAGAGCCAAGAGACTGGCAGGGGCTGGGGAGGTTCCTTGTTGTCCAGGGCCCCTTGACAGCTTGGTCCTCCCCCTGACCACCACTGGACATGAAGCATCCCATGCTCATTGTCTTTTCCTCTTCTCCATCCTGAGAAAACAGGGACTTTGGGACTAGAGAAGGGAGATGGGGTTACACCCCAACTCAGTGGCTGAGCAGCTTTGGCAAATTATTTTGCCTTTCAGAGACTGTTTTCTCCTCTGGAAATGAGGATGGTAATAGTCCCCGCATCGCAGACCTGCATTAAATGACATAATGCATGTAAACATAGTGTTTGGCATACAGTTAACCCTCTAAGTGCAGCAGAGGAATGGCGCCATCTAACTTACATTTCAAAAGAATCATCCTGGCCATTGCATTGAGAAGAACATAGAGGGAGGCAGCAGAGAGGGCTGGAAAATCAGGGCCCATTGCCATAATACAGGCCAGAGATGGGGATGGCTTGAGTGGCATTGTTATGGAGAGACTGGAGGAAGTGGTAAGACAGGCTATGTTGTGAAGGCAGTGCCAGAGGGGTTTGCTGATGGGTTAAACATGTATGCCAGAGAAAGAGGAGTCAAGGGTCTCTCCAAGCTTTTGGTTTTGTTTTGTTTTATTTGAGCAACTAGAGAAAATGAATTGCTATTTTTTGAGATGGGGTAGATTTAAGGAGTACAGGTTTAGGAGGGTGGTGGGGGAGTGTGATGGGTAATTACATATGTCAACCTGACTGGGTCACGGAGTGCCCATATGTAGGGTGAAAAATATTTTTGGCTGTGTTTGCGAGGGTGTCTCTGGATGAGATTAACATTTGAATCCATACAGTGGGTAAAGGCAGATTACCCTCAATAGAGTGGGTGGGCCTCATCTGATCCCTCAGAGGCCTGAATAGAACAAAAAAGGCTGAGAGACAATTTGCTCTGCCTGACTTGGAGCTCATCTTAACCTGACTTTGGACTTTGAATTTACACCATCATCTCTCCTAGCTCTCAGACTTCAGACTGAAAGTCAGATTGGCTTTGCTGGTTTTCAGATTGCTGACTGCTGATCTTGGGACTTCTCAGTCTCCATAATCATGTGAGCCAATTCCTAAAATAAGTCTCTGTCTCTGCCTTTACAGATGGATAAATAGAAATATAGATGATAAGTAGATGATAGGTAGGTAGGTAGATAGAAGGATGGATAGATAGATTGATTCTGCTTCTCTTGAGAAACCCAGACTAATAATTCAGGGAGTCACATGTTCAGTACTGGTTACCTTCAGTGTGAGATGTGGAATAGGCAGGGAGATGGAGATCTTGAGGGAGTGTATATTAGAAAATTGAATGAGGGATGGGGTTGTGGCTCAGTGATAGAGTGCTTACCTCACATGTGTGAGGTACTGGGTTTGATTCTCAGCACCACATATAAATAAATGAATAAAATAAAGCCCATCAACAACTAAATATATATATATATATATATATATATATATATATATATATATATATATATAAAGTTGCTGAATTTAAATCATCCAAATTTACCCCTGGGCCCATTTGAGGTTGTTCTCCTCCTCTGCACCATCTCTGAGACAACATTTTCTGCCTCTCATCTCTCTAAAACAGTCATGGGCTCCAGCTTTGCATCTTTCTCAGAGAACTCTCCTGTTTGGGAGAGGTCATATAACCTCTGGAATTCCTAAGTTCCTTTCCCTCCACCTCTGGGGTCCTTGGACAGAGGGAAGCCCCACTAGAAGGTATCAGAGACCCTGGACAGAGGAACCCACACCCAGCTGATGAGAAGAGAACTGGGCTGGAAGGGGCTGGGTACATCTCACCTCTCTTCTCGTCACTCACTGCTCTGCTCCTGTTTTCCCAGCAAACCTCACTACCAGCTCCCTCATAGGACATTTCACACCCACCTCAAGGCAGAATGGAACAGAATAACATCTCTAAATGAGGACATCCTGGTAGACCCAGGTTCCCACCAGCTGGTGAAGAATGGAATAGACTCAGGCAAGTCACTTTCTCTGAGCCTCATCTACTCCATGAATGTGTAGCCAGGTTTAATGGTACATGCCTATAATACCAGCTACTTGGGAGGCTGAGGCAGGAGGGTGGCTAGTTTGAAATCAACCTGGACAACTTAATGAGACCCCACCTCTAAATAAAAGATAAAAAGGACAAGGTATGAGGGGCTGGAGTTGTGGCTCAGTGGTAGAGCCACTGGCACATGAGAGGCACTGGAATTGATCCTCAGCACCACATAAAAATAAATAAATAAAATAAAGTTATCGTGTCCATATATAACTTTAAAAAATTTATTTTTTTTAAGAGGACAGGATATGTAGCCCAGTGGTAGAGCAACCCTGAATTCAATTCCCAGTACCAGGGGTGGGGGTGGGGGGAAATAGCACCAAGGGCTGGAGGTGTAGCTCAGTGGTACACCCTGTGTGAGCCCCTGGGTTGCATCGCAGTACCGCAAAAATAAAGGAAGGGAAGAATATGCATTATATCCTTATAGGGTTGCTGAGGATAAGATGCACCTAGCAGGTCACTGTGCAGAGTAATAAATGGCTGCAGAAAACAAGTCTTACACTCTTCTCCACCAGCCTTTCTTTCTGTGATATTGTTTTACCTCCATGCCCCTCCTGTCCTACAGAAGGCAAATTTACTTCTGGACGTGGGCAACCAGCGAAAGGTTGCCACTGGCAGGGCTTTCAGAAACTGCTGCCTGTTGCCTAGGAAACTGCCCAGCTCCCGGTTCCCTGGGGTTCCAGCGGTCGATGTGTTCGGGCGCCATCTGCTGGATGCAGTGCCTCACTGTTTCTGAGCACCCAGAGCCAGGAATCCCATGGCCTGGGAGCAGGGAATACTCCTCTAACTGCACCCACCTCTCCCTGACATCTCCATAGAAAAGCTCTTTGCTCCTTTGCCACTATATTTCCCCAGAGACTAGAAGCATGAAAAGGACTTTGACACTTAGACAACAGGGAGGGTGAGAGCCATGTCCTTCTCCACAGAGGAAGAGATAGGGGAGTGGGGTCCCAAGGAAGTCCCTCCCCTTAACTGATTTCCCGAAGCTCAGAATCCGGAGGGTAGATGTGTATTTTGCTTTCCACTAACCCACTCCCATAGGAAGTCTCTGAGGGACCTTACTGGGACAAATGGAGTCACAGTAAGGTCCTTTCTAATGTCCTCTCCTATTCCCCCTCTTCCCAGCCACTCAATTCCTAGTGCCCTAGTCCCAACTTTCTTCTTCTGTCTGAGGAGGACCTTCCTTACCCACAACAACAGTTGTCAGACAACCCACTAGGAACCTCAGATCATCATGCCCCTGAAAAAGAAAGAGAAACAGGCAGACGCTGGCTCTGGAGACCAGGACTTCTGAATTGATTCCTGCCTGAGGCAGCCCCTGCCCTGGCCACTCTGAGATCAGCCTGCCCTGAAAATTTCAGGGAAAGTGGAATATCTGAGGCTTAGAGTCAAGAATCAGAAAGCCTGGGGGTGCTTGGGCTGGGAGCAAGCTAGACACTCTGGCTCTTAGCCCAGAAGGTGATGAGGTCAAAGAGGTGGAACAGGCTTGGGACCAAGGTCTCCTGGGTCCCTGACCCCAATCCTCTTCCTTCCTGAGTTGAGCCAGAAAGAAGGTAAATGAGGAGGAAGCTGGCAATGGTGACTCATCTCCCACACATGCAGGCGAGGGGTGCTGCTCTGAGTACAGTGAAGCTGGTGCTTCTCCCCTGCCTCTACCTCTGGCCAGGTTCCCTGTCTCCCAGTTCTCCAGATGGAGGCAGAAGAGCTGCTGTGGGCTCAGCAAAATGGGTAGATTTGACTCCCTAACTCCCTAATAAGGTGTGTGTGTGTGTAAAAGGCTGGGCTTTGGAGTGTATCCCTCATAAGTCAAAGGGACATTGAAACAGTAAAAATCTCAGGATAAGAGCAAAGGGAGGAGCTGCCTCCCTGCCCTCCCTCCCAGCCTCCAATCCCCAATGGCTAGAACCCTCTTCTCTGGACAGGACAGGGATGGGAGAGGGATTAAGAGTAGCAGATCAGGCACAACAGGGGTGCTGACCCTTCTTCCCCTCCAGGCTGGCTGCCTCTCCCTGATTTGCACTAGAGTCACAGAAGTTGAAAGGGGACTCAGAGGAGGAAGCTGGCAATGGTGACTCATCTAGCTCTTCCTGAACTCCCAGGTCATGCCATCTGAGAGTCCCTGTTCTCAACCTTCCTGGGTGACAGAGAAAGCAGGACCAGATGTGAGGACTGCCCACTGCTCCTCCTTCATCTGTCCCCAGCTTGCACCAGAAAGCGCCCCACTGTTCTTCACTAAAGTGATGGTGACATGACTCACTCCATCCACCCAGGCCTCCCAGGGTCCCTGGCCCTGCCCACTGCTTCTACTCCTATCCATGCCTAGGCCAAGTACCTGCAGCTCTACCTTACCTTCCCCTCTCTGTGCCCATGCTGGGGCCTGTTCAGGCTGCTCAGGAGCTCTTTTGCTGCAGAGACCTGGTACCAGCTGACCACCCACTGATATGCACACCCTCTCCCTGGGTGTCTACACCCTCACACTGATGCTGTTGTGCAGGAACTGGACCTGGGGTGCCATGGCAGCATGGCTTGGCACCTGCAGTGCCACATCTTCAACAGCCTGGTGGTGAGCAGCTTGGATCACATGGCACTGGATGAGTGTGCAGGAGAGGGTGAGGGTTGCCAGGTCCATGCAATCCAGGCCTCCCTGGATTTCAGGTGGCATGAAGTTTCATTGACCAAGTTCTGTCCCAAAAGTGGCTCTGGGACTTTCAGCATATCCACCTGATGTGGCTTTCCCATCCACAGCATCTGTCCCTTTGTCCCACCTGGACCTTGCCCACTGTGCCTGAATTTGCAGCCCAGAGTGAGCATGTTGCCTGGGCTATTCCCAGTTCTATCTGGGAGAATGGGAGAGAAAATAGGGAACAAGACTAATTCACTGCCCCAATAATCTTCTATGGGTTCTCTCACATAATCCTCAGGTAATGAGGCCATGAGGTAGGTGCTATGTCATCTGAAATTCTTTTCCAGGGCTGGAGATGTGGCTAAAGTGGTAGCGCGCTCACCTAGCATGCATGAGGCACTGGGTTAGATTCTCTGCACCATGTAAAAATAATTTATGTCCACCTAACATGCTTTGGAAAGTCTTAAAAATCGTAAAATTGGATGCACAGATTTCTTCTACAACAGTGATTCTCAAACTTTGGTTTGTATCAGAATCTGGGTGCTGATTCATCATTCAGAAGTCTAGATTCCAGCTCTCTCCTGAGAGCCTCTGGGTTCCTTATTGGCCCTCCAGATGATTCTAATGCACACCAAAATTTGAGGAGCACTGTGCTAAAAATTCCCAAATCCCAAAATTTGAGGAGCATTGTGCTAAAAATTCAGAAGGGCCAAACTAATGCGCTAAGATACATAGTAAAGTGGAGGTGCTGACTTACAAGGTAACCCATTCTACTTAGCTCTACTGGCAAATCAGGTCTAGTTCGAAAAATCCTCTCCCTTTGATCCAGAGTACTTGGCATTTACCTAAAAACCTAAAGACTTTCCTATCTCAACTGCTGGTCACGTTGCTTCCTGCATGGTTTTTGTTTTTTGTTTTCTTTTTGGCAGAAATGGGATTTGAACCTGGCCCTTGCCCATGATAGGAAGTGCTCTACCACTGAGTTACATCCATAGCTCTTTTTATCTTGAGACAAGGTCTTGCTAAGTTGCTCAGGCTGGCCTCAAACTTGTGATCTTCCTGCCTCAGTTTCCTGAGTCGCAGGGATTACAGGAGTCTGCCAGCACACCCAGCTCCTGTTCAGTAAACCATTGCACAAGACAGGCCATGAGACAGGGCCTTATCTTAGTTCATCCCCTCTCCTCCTCACAGCCATCTGGCTCACCTTTCTCAGGTGCTCACAAAAGCCATAGACTTCAGGGCACAAGACCTCCAGGGACTCTGTGTGACCCATTCCCTTGTGACAACTCCTGGAGCAGCTATTCACATCAGCTCTGAAAACACCTAACTCTTCCCTTCTCGCCCCTGAAGATGCCATGAAGTTAGAAAATAAAACGGAAGCCTGACCCAGTCATCAGATAGGGGGCCCCTGGCCAAAAGTCTTTCTGTCAATAGGGGCCCAAGAGAGCCATCAGCATAGTGGCAACAGGGTGCTGTGGAGCCCTCCCTTAGTCACAGAAGTGTTTCCAGATTGCCATCACTAATGACCCCCACCTTCTGTCACTAGGGCATTCTGAGGCCAACTTCTGTGTTTCATGCCTTGGTGGGACAGCTTTGCAACCACTGCTTATTGACACCAGAGCCACAGGAAGGCAAAATGTATGTCCCAAGACCTCTCAACTTTAGGAGGCAACAGCAGCCTATGGGGCAGTGTATCTGCCTAGCAGGGAGCAGGGGTGGGGTGGGGTGGAGGATGGCAAATGGGAGTAGGTCCTGAGGTGCAGAGAATAGTGGGAATTCACTCATTTGCCTTGTGCCCATAGGTGTGTCTCAGCTAATGAGATCACTCAGTTCAGGGCCATACACACCCAGTACTTCCACCTGTGTCCATTCTGCGTTGTTCACCATTACCAGGTTGCAATGGTGCAGCAGCACCTCATAAGGCCTCAATGCTGGTCTTCTACAGCTGAGATGACCTTCTCTGCAATACTGCCCAGCTGCTAGAGCTGCTGGTCACCTGGCACAGACCTGCCACAAAAACAGCTGTGCCAGTATCCCCTTGAGTATTCCAACACCCTCCTCGCCTTCCTGGGAGGACCATCTCCAGTGAGGCTCTGCTTCACCCTCAGCCCAGTGGACAAGGGACAGAGACAAGATTTCACAGTCATTAAGACCTGCTCGATTTATTCAGATTATTTAATATATAATTATGCAACTGTGACCCCAAAGTGTGCAAAGTTAAAGCCTTCAACTGCAGCTGAGAGGAGAGGGCGGGGATGGTACACCTGGGGACAGTGGAGAGTCAGGAGTGTCCGGCAGATCTCTTCCCCAGGTTCAGGGAGGGGAGAGTGGCCTGAGGAGCAGGGCCTGGGGTAGCCTCAGGCCAGGGGAAGGGGGCAGAGACCTCCCCCTGGCCTTGATCAGGAGCCCAGAGTGCCACATGGCTGAGAGGGCAGCAGCCCGGGAAGGGGCCAGAGGCAAGGCCAGGAGAGCACCATTTGCGGGGGAGGGGCACGGAGGGAGATGCCCTACAGGAGAAGCCAGGAGGGGCCACCTGCCCCATGGGTGGGAGCTGGGCCAGAGCAGACTGCAGCAAGAGAGACCTGAGGCAGGCACAGGGCCTGAGAGCCCAGGCTGGCTGGGCTCAGAGGGCTGAAGAAGGGAAACCTGGGGAGCTCCCAGGGCAGCCTGGTCCAGGGAGCATCCTGACTCTGCAGGGGGGGTGCCCAGGAAGGGCCACAGTCCCCTCAGGGCCTCCCCACCTCTCTCCCTGGAAAGGAGCTGGGAACCCATAGTGCAAATCCATGGACCACTTAATTATGGAGGGAAGCTGTGCCTGAAGGGAAACCCTGGGATGTGCCCCCTCCACCACCTCGGCCTCCACCGCTGTCCTCAGTACAGCCGCTTCTCGTAACTGTGGGGATAAAGCAAGAGGGGACAAAGTGGGTGTGTGGACCCTGTTCCCTTCCTAAAATCCCCTCACCCAGGAACCCCCAGATTTGGGAAAGGACAGGTTGCTGCGGAGCCCCTGTCTCTGGGTGGGAGGAGGCAGAAGGCAGCCTTGGGCCTCTGTCCTCCCAGGCCAGGCTCCCTGAAGAACTGTGCCAGGTCCAGAGAGAGCCATGCTCCTTCCGGCCACTGCCACATCTGAGTGAACTGTCCTCATTTCCTGGGGTGAAGACGCAGCTCAGCCATCCTTACAGAGTGGGTTCTGGCCAAAAGCTGATCTACTTCCTTGTCTGCGCCCCACCCTTGCACACAGGGTAGCCAGGCTCCTTCTAGTCACTGGGTCCAGTCTAAAATGGGACTGGATCCAGCAGCCTCAGACCTGTGGTCACGGGCATCTCCCTGCACCCCCAAAAGAATCTGAATTTCTGCTGCTGGATGAGGTCATGGATAGCCTCCTCTACCATGGTGCTGGAGCCAGGGGCCAGGAGAGCCAAATCCCAGGGTCCATGTCCCATGGTTCTATCCTGGCACCACCCTCAACCCAGTGTCCATCCTCCCAGCCCAGGTCCCACCCAGACTGCCCCTGCTCTACTCTACTCTTGGCCCGGGCAGCGCAGTTACTTACACGGCAGAAAGGTATAGCTACGGAAGGGTGGGGCAGAAAGAGACACAGGTTAGATGCCCGCCTATGTCTGGGGAGATGGGCCCTCTTGACCAGGGCGGGCCGCATGCCTGCAACTACTGCTGCCAACCAGCTCTGCCTCCACCCACAGTTGCCCCAGCGCCGGCCCTAGCACCTGTCTCTCTGCCCCTTTCCCCGCCAGAGGGCTCATGCCCCCTTCTGCCTGCCTATCTGGGGCCACCACCAGCAAGAGCCTAGCACCACCAGTCCCCTGCCACCAGCCACCAAGCTTCCTGAGCAAGCAAGGGCTGGGGAGCCCAGGTGGGGCTAGCGGCCACACCTCCCGTGCCCTGCTCGGGGAGATGCCCGAGGGGAGGGGAGTCGCCTGGCTGCATAGGGGGTACAGGATAAGGTTCCAGGGTGGGCTGGGTCCTGTAGGACAGGGCGATGGGTCATCCTGCAACAGCACCCATCCCTGGTATAGGTGGTCCATGGGGCCCCTGGAACCTCAACTTGGCCTTTGAGCCCTGGCCCCATGTGCCCAACCCAGTGCCAGCCAGCGAGGCCACCCACTTACGAGTGCAGGCCGTGCACACCACCCTCGATCTGGGCTGACATGGTCCGTTTCTCAAACTTGAGCTCTCCTGAGTACATCATGGACCTGGCAGGCAGGCAGATGAGCAGGTTAGGGTTGCCCAAGTGAAGAGAAAGAAAGGAACAAGATGGGGGGAGCCTCCCAGCCTCCTCCAGTGGCAGTGCTCACCGCAGCACGGACAGGCTCCGGGCCCCGATGTCCTGGCAGCCATGCTGGATCCCTGCTATGAGGTAGGGCACGAACTTCTGAATGGAGCCTTTGTCCTGGATGGAGCCCGAGACACCCTGTGCAATCTTCACCTTATCCCCTTCACTGCAGGGAGGTTGTGGAGGTTGAGCCCAGCAGACGGCTGCTCAAAGGACCCCACCCTAACTCTCCAGGGAACAGGCAGAGGGGATGCCACCCAGAAGGGTCCCACAGCACCCACTCACTAGGCTACAGCAGGGACAAACACACCCTCTGGGTCAGGTGGCCCAGGTCCTGGTCCTGCATCTGCTACGTATGCCTGTGTCTCGGTTTCCAGAACCATGATATGGGGACAGGTGGCATCTGGGGAGGTCAGGGGCATGTGTGGACCCAAGGACTACAGGTTGATCTACCAGGGCTGGGGGGGGGGGGCACATACCTGAAGTATCGTTTCTGGCTGCTGCTGCTCTTCTCCATGGCGTCCAGAGAGCCCATGCCCCGGTACTTCTTGAGCCTAACCCCATCTGAGAAGAAGTACTCACCAGGGGCCTCAGTGGTGGCAGCTAGCAGAGAGCCCATCATCACTGTAAAAGTGAAAGGATCAGTGCCTCCTGCCCCCAAAGCCCTCCTACTGCCCACACACTCCCAGCCCCACCTGCCCCATCCCAAGCCCCTCCCCTCACCTGTGGAGGCTCCAAGGGCTAGGGCCTTGACCACATGTCCCACAGTCTGGATGCCACCATCTGCTATGACTGGCACACCAAAGCGCCGGGCATACTCAGCCACCTTGTACACAGCGGTGCCCTGGGGCCGGCCACAGGCCATCACTGGGAGAGGGTGGGTGCACAGGACAGAGAGGAGTCAGCACAGGGGCCAGGCACAGGCTGGGCCAGCCCTTTCTCCTTTGCCTCCCTCCACTCTGGGGAAAGGGATGGGAGTGGATGGTGTTTCTGAGCATAAGGTAGGTGTCAGGAGATAACATCAGAGTGAATGTCACTTCAGGGATCTGGGTCACCCACCCATAACAGCACTACAGGGGATTCAGATGGGCGGATCAGTACTGGTCTTCAGAGTATAAGCACCCCAGACTGGTAGTCCCCAGCATCATCTACTCTGGAGGCACAAGGTCCCCTCTGAAGTTTTCATTTGCAAAAGCTGTTATTAGAGTTAGGTACTTATGGACACTGGTTCACATTCATTTCTTTAATTGTCCACGGTCCTTTAGGTTTTAAGTGGGAATTCTAACGAACCAGTACTTTGATAGGGGTAAGTTAAAGGCTAGATAAACTAGAAAAGGGGACTTTCATTTGTTTTGTCCTTACTATACTCCAATGCTTAGTGCAGAGTCTGGCACATAGTAGGTGCTCAATCAATATTTGTCAAATGAGAGAGGGCCCATATTTCACCATGGTGGTCAGCGAAGGTGAAGGGTAAAAACTTAAAAAGGCAAAGGCTCTGAAGACCAAATCATGGAGATATTTGGGCAGGGAGCACAGAGTGGGTCATTCAGTGTTTTGGAGAAATGACCCTCACAAGAGACCAAGCCAGACCCAACACCTCCAGGCAGTCATCCCACAAGTCAGACACCAGCCTCCAAGCAGGACTCTGTCAACTACATGGGCAACATGTCAGGGTCTCCTCTTCCCCTCCATGTTCAGGAACCTACCCTGCAAAAAGGCTTGTTCCACAAGTGCCTGTGGAGGGGAACTCTCCGTCCCGCTCCTTCAAATGTGGGTTTATACTGTCCCAATTGTTGTGGGACGTGTTGTCTTCACGCCTCTAAGCATCTGCCTTGTCACAAATCCAGTCTGAACCCTCAGATGGCTTCCAGCAAGCGCTGTATAAAAGTAGGCACACGGCCCTGGGCCGCAGACGGAGTCTCCTTGATCAGGATCTGAGTAGCAGGTTGGTAGACACCCAAAACTCAGGGTGCCCTCACATACTTGGTCCTCCATGAGTTACCCTAACCCACTATCCCAGGAAGGGCCTGGCAGGGTGGGCACTCCTAGGCACTTGTGGAGCAAGAACTAGAAAGGACCTAGCGGTTACTCCTCCCACCATGGACACCCACCTTCTTGGGTGATGCAGATGGAGCCACAGCCCATGCCCACACGTAGCCCATCCACACCAGCGTCAATCAGATTCTTGGCCTGGGCTGCTGTCACCACTGGGGGTGGGGAGGAGACAGAGGAAGAGTGTGAGGATGGGATGCCCCTGCCCTGCCCATGGGCTTCCCAGGACCTCTGTCTATCCATCCCCTCAACCTGACCACCTGCACTGACCAAAGCCCATCCTGACCCCTGACCCCCATGCCAGGAGCAATGCCATCCCCTGGGGGTGGAAAAGGACAGAGAAGAGTGAGGAGGTTGGAGCAGGGGATGAGAGGGGAGCCTGCACTCACCATTTCCACCAATCACCTGGAGATGGGGGTACTTCTGTTTGACATAGTGCACCATGGCAATCTGATACACTGAGTTCCCTTGGGATGAGTCCTGGGAGAAACGGGGCAGAAAGCTTAGGCTAGAGAGCTGAGGCTCCTCACTGGGAGAGGAAGACTCTGAATGGATGAACCCCCGAAATTTGTGAAAACTGTTTCAACAGTGCTTGTTCTAGGCAAAGTGGAGTGGCGCACACTTATGATCCCAGCGGCTCGGGAGGCTGAGGCAGGAGGATCACAAGTTCAAAGCCAGCCTCAGCAAAAGTGAGGTGCTAAGCAACTCAGTGAGACCCTGTCTCTAAATAAAATACAAAATAGGGCTATGGATGTGGCTCAGTGGTTGAGGGCCCTTGAGTTCAATCCCTGGTACCAAAACCCAAACCAAAACAAAGAGACAACAACAACAACAACAAAACAGTGCTAATTCTGTTTCTCCTGAATTAACTGAAGAGTCACTTGACAAGTTTTGGCTGATCCTTAAAAGGACCAGCTTTCCCAGAATATTAAACAACACTGAGTCTTCAGTAGAGACACAGCCTTTTCCTATGCCTCCCCTATCCCCCTGTACAAGTACATCCTCATGGACGGGAGATACTATCTGGGCCTGCTATAGTTTGGATCTTGAATTCCCAAAATGACCACATGTTGAAGACTTAGACCCCAGTCGATAGCACTATTGGGAAGTAATAGAACCTTTAAGAGGAGCGTGGTGAGGGAAGTTAGGCCACCGGGGATACTGGCCCCTCCCTTTCCTTTATCTCTTTGCTTCCTGGCCTTCACCACATTCTCCCACCAAGATGTACTATACTACCATAGGGCCCAAAACACGGCCAAGCAGACTGAAACCTTGAAAAAGCCTTTTAAGTTGATTATTTCGGGTATCTCGTCACAGTAATGGAAAGCTAACTAACATAAGCCGCATGTTAGTCCCTAACCAGTAATGTTAATCCCTACCAACCAAATGAAATTACTTAGCTGCCTTTTTTTTCTTTTTTTGTGGTACTGGGCATTGAACCAAGGTGTACTTAACCTATAAGCTATACCCCCAAACCTAATTTTTATTTTATCTTTGAGATAGGGCCTTGCTAAGTTGCAGAGGCTGTCCTTGAATTTGTAATCCTCCTGCCTCAGCCTCCTGAGTTGCTAGAATTACAGGTATGTGCCATGGTGCCTGGCACTTAAGTGCTCTGAGCCTTGGTTTCTTCATCTAACAATTGAGAATAGTAGTTGTACTTTAAAGTGCATTGCAAAGATTAAATGAGCAAATATGCAAAAAGATAAGATTTTAGCTCAGTGTCTCGCTAACAAGGGTAGGAAGCTCTCAGTAAATGTGAGCTATAGTTATTAGGGTTTACTTATGCATGAGGAAGTCTCTCAGGGGGCCCACCATTGTTTTGGGCTCCACAGAAAGCCTGTGACCCTCAGAATTCTGACACTAGGGAGTGTGCAGAAGTTAAGAGGAAGAACAGTGAGGGAGAGTCAAGGCTAAATGAAAGGTGAATGTGGAGACATAGAAGCATCAACTCTGGGGAGCCACTAGCCTCCTTACTAGCACAATGACGTCGGCTCCCGCCTGGGTGAGCAGGTCCAGGCGGTATTTGTCGTCCTCACGGGTGCCCACAGCTGCCCCACATAGCAGCTGCTTGTGGGAGTCCTTAGAAGCCAGAGGGTAGTCTCGGTTCTTCTTCAGGTCGGTGCGGGCAATAATGGCCACCAGCTCGTCACGATCATTAACAATAGGCAGCTTCCCTGGCCAGGAAGGCAGAGGTAAGTTGAAGAAGCAGACTTTGGGGTGTGCAGGGGGACTGGGTGATGTGTGTTTGGGGGTAAAGAGAAAAATGGACCATGCCAAAGATTCCACTTAAGTACCCAAACCAGCCACTAGGTGACAGCACCCACCCAGGAAGTGTTCCTAAGAACCTGAATCTCTTCCCAAGGCACAGGAAGCAAAGAAACTTAGGCAAGCAGGTTCCTAGAGCTTTTTATGTCCTGTGGTCTGTTAGGGGTGGGAGGGACAGCCCCTAAGCAGTGGTCACAAGCCAGGGCATAAATATGACGCTGTTTTGGAGGGGACACATGCCCTGCCCAATACAAACTCCAAAGAACTCTCTGGTATGGGCCAAATAAAGATTAGCCTATAGGAATCCAGTGAATATTATATAAACAGCTCCAATATCAAATTTAACTGCAGGACTTCTCAGAGCCTTGAATGAGCCAATATGTAATTCTCTATGCAAGAAAGGGGATATAGGAAACAATATTTCTCAAACTTTTGAGGCCAAAGAGCCCTTATTATGTGATGAGCACCTCACAGAACTAGCTTTGAGAAACACACTGTGAAGAGGCTGAATTCAGAACAGGTTTCCCTAAGCCAGGAGGATATCAGGATTCATGTTCCAGTCTGCCTAGGGCTATTCGAACCTTCCCCAAGGCCCAGTGTGGTTGCTGCGAGGCTACAGAGGAACAGGGAGATCTAGGGTACAGGTAGTCATGCTGGGTGTGGAGTTTTCTGCCCATTCCCCAGTACCTTTCTTGCTGCGCTGCAGGATCTCATTTGCCTCTTTCAATGTTACACCTGCTGGAGCTACCACCAGCTCAATCCGTGGTGTCATCACCTGTAGGGCCAGGAATATTTGCCTGCAGGTTGGCAGGTGAAAGAGAAGAAGCCAGACCTCCCTCTGGTCCCTCGTCACAGGCACTAGCCTGGGGCCCCGGGGTATGAAACCCTCTCTGCACTCCAGCCCCAACAGCCCTGCCCTGCTGGCACCTCACTGAGCAGGGTGGTGTGGTCCTTCTCAGCCAGGAAGTCAATGTCTCTGGAGGTGACGATGCCCACCAGCTTGCTGCCCATGGTGCCTGTTGCGGTGATGGGGATGCCGGAGAAGCCATGCCGGATCTTGGCCTCCAGCACATCGCCCACAGTGTTCGAGGGGCTCAGCACCACAGGGTCTGTGATGAAGCCCTGCTCAAACTTCTGTGGGCAAGAGGGGAAGGAGAAGGCTGAAAGAAATCCAGGGGTGATGTGCAGCCTAGTCATGGGGGAGTGAATCAGCCCTGGCTGTGCCACAGAGAAGCCAGGGACCTCAATAGGTTGGGGGAGTATAGTGGGAAAATGAGGACTCATTTTGTCTCCACTGAGAGGAAGGAAAGCCAGGACCCCACAGCAGTCAACCAGGGAAAGCAGCAGCCTGCAGGGCTGCAGGGAGGGTGGGATGGCCTGCAGGGTAGGGCCTGCCAAGTGGCATCTTTCTGGGGTGGGGCCTGGTACTTGCCTTGACCTTCCGCACCTCATTGGCCTGGAACTCTGGGGTGCAGTTGTGGTGAATGAAACCAATTCCTCCCATCAGCTGGGGTGGAAGGAAAGTGTGATCAGAGCCGTGACTAACCTCCCTCTGCCCGGCCCCTCAGCACAGCCCATCCTGTTCCGTTCCCTCTGCCTAGGGTCCCCATGCAGGCATAGAACTCACAGCCATTGCAATGGCCATGTCGGCCTCTGTCACAGTATCCATGGGCGAGGATGTCAGGGGTGTCTTTAGAGTGATCTTCCTGGTTAGGGCTGATGTTAGGTCCTGAGGATGGAGGCACAGTCCATTAAAGGATTTTATCAGCCAACACTCACCAGCACCTACATATATCCTGCATCAGGACAGGCCCTGGGGAAACTGCAGTGAGCAAAGCAGCTCTCATGAAACTGACATTCTACTTGGAAAGGAAGATAACAGACATGAAACACACGGACAAGATGACTTCCATCAGGAAGAAGGCTATGAAGAAAAACAATAGAGCCAAGTGACCACTGGGAGCACGTGGTGACTGGAGTCTGGGTGACAAGGGTTGAGGTAGAGGGAGGGACATGAAGGTGTCTATTAGCACTGGAAAGTGAGTGCCTAAGGGTCTAGAGCTCAAGAAAGAAGTCAGGATTGCAAAGAAGTCAGGGATAGGCACTGTTGGTCCAAATCCCAAATCCTCCAAAATCCAAAACTTTCTGAGCACCAGAATGATAATACAAAATTCCACACCTGACCTCATGGGACAAGTTATAGTCAAAATGCAGGCATGCTAAAAATAGCACATAAAATTATTTCAGGCTATATGTATGAGATGTATATGAAACATGAATTTCTGGTGTGGACTTGGGCCCCACCCCAAAATATCTTATTACATATATGCAAATATTATAATTTTCAAAAAAAATCTGAAATCTGAAACACTTCTGGTCCTGATCATTTTGGATAGGGGACACTCGTGCAGATTGGGGAGTCTGTCTGCCTATAAAGGTGTTTAAGGCCAGATCATAGATCACTCTGAGATTCAAGTCAACAGCTACCCCCAGTCCCAGTTCCCCAAGCTGCCAGACACAGACTGTCATTTCTGAGATTCACAGACCCCTTAGGTCCATCACAGACCCTGGGCCAGAACCCTGGCCCCACAGCCTAGAAAATGTCATCTTCTCCTCTCCTATCATGCCACAGGAGAAAAGCTACAACCTTCCTGGCAAGGAAAGGGAGACCCTGAATAACTAGGCAAGAGGATCTTTTTGGTCCTTCTTTCCCTAGCAGCCAGCTCAGGGTCTGCAGTACTGGGGCTTAAACCCAGGAGTGCTCTATCAACAGGGTACACCCCCAGACATTTTTATTTTTATTTTTTTGAGACAGAATCTCTCTAAAAGCCCTGTCTGGGCTAAAGCTTGAAATCCTCCTGCTACAACCTCCCAAGTTGCTGGGATTATAAGCATGTACCACCACGCCCAGTAGGAAACTATGTTAAACTGAACAGCTGGATCAACAAGGCTTCCTGGTTGCTGTCATAAAAGAAATCTCCAAAATAGCCCACATGTTCCCCTAATAATCTGTCTGGGTCAGCTCTGGCTACTCACAGGCTTGATATTAGCTTTGCCAACACATAAATGATCTAGGCTCAGGTGCTCTGGCCTTTCATGAGATTCAGACCAGAATAAAGAGCAATAATAACAGCAATAGAAATGGCATTTTTATTGGTGCATTATAATTATATGCAATAGTGGGATTTATTTTGCCATATTTGTATATGTATGTGATATAATTTAATAAACCTCATTCCCCAATATCTTCCCTTTCCTGCTTCTCCTCTTCCCCTTTTTAAAAGGTGCATGAATCCATCATAGAACACCAAACTTTTTCATGAACTAATCTATACCATCCTCATTACCTCTCTTGGCTTCTCTGAATTGATCATATATTAACTGTCCATTGCTTTGGCTCATTGCTCAGCCCCTTGTGGAAAGTAAGCCATATATTTCCTCATATTTGTCTCAAATCCTACTTTTTCAAACCTTCTTACCAGTTCTTTTCCAATGTAGGGTCAGTGAATGATCACTGAACACAATATTCCAAGTGTCTATAATTTTACTGGCTATTTTACTGGGCTTCCTCCCTGTCCTTGCTCAGCATTTCAGACAACAAGCAGTCCTTATGGTCTACATAATAAGGCAGCCACACCCAATCCCTTCTGTCCCAAGGCCTTTTCTGAACCTTCCCCCAAGCTCTGTCAGTGACGGAGCATCCTCTGGACCCATGCCAGGCCCCTACTCAGCACTTCCCAGAACCCCCCAGCTGCCTCTGTCCCACCAGGCAAAACACTTTGCCCTGTGCCAGTTCCTCTGGCAACAATAAATGCTATACCCACCACATTCCCAAGAAATGTCTCTCCCACACCTTCCCTTGAGCAAGAAGTCAGTGTCCTCTATCACACAGCCAGCCTTTCCCCAACCAAATGAAGAGGGACTCACCACCTCATCAGCTATGAAGTCTATGAATCCCGGGAGGATCAAGAAGTCGCTGCAAAGACAGAAAGCAAGTGTTACTGATGGGCATGGGTACCCAAAAGACGCAGGGCCTGCCATGCCAGGGAGGCATCATGGGGATGTGGAAAAGGCCAGAGAAGCTGAGGCTGGAGCCCTCTGATCCCTGTTGTCCCACTGCTACAAACCCTCTTTATTCCCCTCACTAGTGTCTTGCTGACTCCAGCTCCAAGAGCTAGAGCCAAAGATGTCAAGTCTGTGGATCTGGGTGCCACTAAGGTAGATGGCCTACAATATCCATTGCCTTCAGGTCTCAGTGGATATTGTGAGAACACAGAAGTACCCATATGGCCACAGAAACCAGATACAGTGCCTGCCCTTGAAAACCTCAGTGTTGATCGGGCAGATAGTAAATCAACAAAAGAAAACAACCTGAGAACAATTTTGTAGTGCAACATGACATGAATGTGACCCAGCATAGGACAAATTGCACACTCCAATGCCAGGGCTGCTGAGTCACCCAAGGTTCAAAGCAGCATGGAGGGACCCCAGGGGATTGAGTTCTAACATAGCAGATGCTAGGCCAGAAGCAACCAACAGACATGACCGTGGTTGGGAAGGGGAGCAAGGAAGCCTGACAGGAACAGCCAAAGTTGGCAGCTGTCAACTCTAGAGTAGGCCACGATCACAGAGAAGTCCAAAAGGGGAGTGCAGGCCTGCATGGGTATGTCTAGGTGCAGTGCCACAGCCCCAGGTCCCCAGCAGGCTCAACCTGCCTGGAATCACAGCAGGCCTTGACAGACACACCCAAAAACAAATGTCCGTCCCACACTTCAGAGCACTCTGAACCCTAACAAGCAAAGTAACAGATGCCTCCAGTGCAGGAAGGAAAAGTCTTTAGGGCGGATGGGAGTGGGTGGTTAATATGCCCCAAGGCCTAGAGAAACTCCTAGAAGTTCCCTTAGGGAGTTCCCCTAGGAAACTCCAGTGAAAAACCTATTAAGGTTACTCCCTCTATCCAATCACCAAGCACCATTACAGAAACAGAATTTATGTTGCCCCATGCCCCTTGGCAGCCCTTCTTTTGTATAATAAGACCTTTAAGTGAGACAGAATCTGGGCCTTTTGGCATTATATACTCCTCTCCCTACGGGCAGGCAAGGGGGGACCCTCCCCAGGAATGACAGTGTATCCTGGTTTTTAGGGAAACTGCCTGCCAAGTAGGAATGCTTACCATCCAGACTAGAGATGGCAGGGGGCAGTCCAAGGATACTGTTGGGTCACCAGCATCCTCACTCTGCCCCAGTCCAGAGTTCTGATGCTCATTCCTGGCAGAGACATAGTCCTGCAGCCAGGAGGCATGGTTAGTGCCAGGCCTGCAGCTGGCAGGACAACTAGCTCAGGGCCAGAGTAGATCTCCA
The DNA here is from genome assembly GCF_964194105.1 of Spermophilus citellus. Lineage (NCBI taxonomy): Eukaryota > Metazoa > Chordata > Mammalia > Rodentia > Sciuridae > Spermophilus > Spermophilus citellus. The sequence continues at coordinate 177,532,349 of NC_138184.1, read as the reverse complement.
TCCTCCTCCAAAATCCTATGTGTGGTGGGTTTTGGAGTGGTAGTCACAAAATACTCATGCAAAGGGACACCAGTGCCAACCTGTGGACAGGCAGGGGCACAAGTGGAAGGCTGGACTGGATGGTGGAAAAAAGGAGTCGTCCCCCTGCCCAGCCGGGCTTCTCCTGGGGGCAATATTCAAGCAGCTGCCCAAGCTGGCTTCAGGAACCACTTTGCTCTCCAGGAGAAGCTAGGAGGGAAAGGGCATCCTGGTCCAAGGTCTGCTTGAAGTCTCCCCAAAACTCCCACACCCCGCTTTCCGACACATCCCAAGGCCCTTCCAGGAGGCCAAGATGCCCAAGAGAGGAGGAAGAGGGCCCGGATTCACCCGGATCTGGCCAGAAACGGGTCAAGGCACAGAGGGCCGTGATGTTGCTGTGCCACGTCCGTCTGCTCTCGGCACGGGCCTCCTTCCTTCCCGGGCCCAGCCCCCACAGCTGGCACCAAGTCATTCTTGCTGGGCCGGGGCAAGCGTGCGTCAGGAAGGGGCAGCCGTGCACGTGTGGGGCCCGGGGGCTACAGTGCGGCGGTGCGCGCTCGCAGGTAGGGCCGAGCCCCAAGCTTACTTGTAGGTGAGGCCATCTGCGTTGGCGAAGAGCTGCTGCGCGGTGAGCCCATCCTCTGGCACGTAGCCGGTGCCGCCGCTGATCAGGTAGTCCGCCATGCTGCCGGGAGACACCGCGACCCAACATAAACACCCTCGCGGGCCGCCCCGCTGCTGCCACCACCACTGCCGCCGCTGCTACTGCTGACGCGCACCGCGGCCACGCTGCTGCCGCGAGCCGGGCGAGTCAGGGGCGGGGGTTAAGGCTGCAGTGGGCGGCCCGGGAACCGCCCTCTCCTCTAGCCCCTCCCTCGAGGACCGCTGCCTCCGCCCCGCGCCGCACAAAGGGCAAAGCCCGAACGGCTCAGCCGCCGCCAACACCACGCGCACGCCCTGGCAGCCTGCAGTGGCACAGCGACCCTGCCTGCAGAGGCAGGGCAGAAGGATGTAGGACCTGCCAGGAAAGGGACCGTGGCAGGCCAGGACACGCCCCCTTTGTCACCTTTTCACGCTCCTCCCAGGACCCCAGCTGCGTGCCTGGCCTAGATCCCCCTGGCCACTGGGATCTGCTGGCCCGTCTCCAGTTGCCAACCTCAGGGGTACCTACCTCTAACGTGGTTCTTCTTTTCCCTAATACTAATCTCCGCACCCTGATCAAGGCCTGGATCCCTGAGTACTCATCTGGGCTCACCTGTCCCTAAGCCACAGGAGGTAGAAGTTGGACCACTACCCCAAGCCCTACATTATTCCTAGGGGGTGGGAATTTAATGACACTCTCTGACCTTTGGCAGCCTCAGAGCCCTCTGCAGTCTACAAAGCATTTTTCACAAATGACCACATTTACTCCATAATCTATTAATTGCCAATATTAGATTCCCCCACTTATAAAAGCAAAACCTACAGTTTGGAAAGAGAGGAGCTTTTGACTCCTGGTCCAAGGCCTCATTTTGGCGGTCTTAGCTCAGAAAATGGTGTAGAAACGAGGGCGTTTGGCCCCAGAGAGGACAGTTTGTTTTTATTTGGGAGGGTAGTGTGGTGGGAAGATGGGGGAGGGTCACAGGCCTGTGTTAGACAAGTAAGTATGCATAAAAATCAGGACAGAGGCTAGGGAACTTAACATCCCAGAGCAAGAAGTTTTAATGGCCCTGGGTGCCCAGGAAGACAAAAATTTCTACCTGGGGGGCAGTAAGATTAGGTAGGAAACTGACTGGTGGCGGGGGACAGGTGATCAGAACTGCTAATGCTACTCCCTGTGCCCACCCCCACAATGGTCTCCTCCCTTTGCTCTCCTATGGTTTCCATAGCTCACTTCTGATGAGGTGACAGAATGAGTTAGACCGGACTCAATCCTTTCCCTAGCATGGGGGCTGTCTGTGGCACTGGCTCCCTCCCTCCTCAGCCTTGGAGGCTGAGTTTGTTTACCTCTCAGCTGTGTGGTGGCAGCCAGGCCCAGGGGAGTTTTGACTTCCAAGCCAGGAGGCTCCCTGGGATGCCCCCCTCCCAACTCCGCCAGAAAAACAGACTGTTCCATCCATGCACAGAGGGGAGGGGAGACTTCCTGTGGAGTCCAGAGTGCTAGAGGAGACTCACAGGCGTCCTCTTGACTCCTGTGGGGGGTAGGGACACCACCACCCTCAAGTTCCCCTCCCTCATTGGGGCTCCAGATGGGGGGCCTTTGAATGCCCTCTGGCATCAAAGAAAAGAAGAAAGGGATCGCTGGGGTTCTCACTGAGCCAGAGCTCTAGCCAGCTTTCCAGAAATGACTGGAAAACACCTCACTGAGATCACCATTCAGAGATCTATTGGGGAGGGGGAGTTTGGTCATATGGAGGGGATCCTGGGGGGTCTGTCACTAGGACCCCTTATTGGCTATTTGGGGCAGAAGCAGTGAGACCAACCAGAGAGAGAGAGAGAGCACCCTGGCCATTCAGAGCAGCCTTTTCTGGCCATAGAACTGAGCCATCATGCCAATTGTAGTTCAGAGCACAGTGGTCTCTAAAGGACCTTCTGTGGCTCACTAACCCCTAGGAATAGCGAGGGTACTATGCAGGGTTTGACCAGGGCTGGGGCCCAGGAGAGCAGCTGGGTTCTGCTGTCTCAGGCCATCTTAATGTGACATCTACCCCAGTCTAGGAAACTGGGATCCAGGGGAGGAGGCTGCCAGCCTGAGTTGTGTGTGTGGGGTCACCTTCCTAGTGATTACAGACTTCATGGACCCTTACCCCTCCTGCTCTGACCTGTGTCAGGGCTCTTCATTATTCTAAGCTGCTGGGCTCAGCCCTGGGTTAGGCTGTCCTTTTCCAGAGACTTAATCCATTGCCTTCCCCACCCCTTCACTCCTCCCTCTTCCTGATCTTCCCCAGCTGCTTCCTCCATGGGGAGGAGACACCAAGGCAACCAGTGGGCCTCCTTAGCCTGAAGAAGGGCTGCTGGTCCCCTGAGACTCCCCATGTAGCAGCTTCAAGGGTAGTAGGGGCAGTTCTAAACCCCTTCATCAGGGGTAGGGGACTAGTACCCAGCAGGGTACTGAGGTTCAGGCGGGGAGCCCAGAGATCTCTATCTGATCTGGGGCTGTTTGAAGGAACAAGATTTCAAAACACTTTTAGGGGAGAAAAACTTGGGCACAGCTTGCCCAAGTTCGAGCCAGGGAGCAGTAACACTGGACTCAAGCCCAGAACTTCTCATGGAACCTGGCCTCTTCTTCACAGCTCCAGGTGGGTGAAGGCAGATGTAGGTCTAGCCAGCAGGTTTTGAATCTCATTACACCACCTGGCTGGGGCTCAGGTTTTATACAAGCTCTTGGGAGCCTAAGTTGGGGGGTGGGGTGGAGGGAAGGAATGTCCCTTCCATGCAACAGTACATCTGGAGAAGGGATGTTCTTGAGTGGCTCCAAGCCTGAGCTCTGAAATGATACATTTTCTAGAACCTGCTCTATCCAAGATACTGCCTTCATCAAGCCCCCAATCATCCCAGCCTACTTCCTCCCCAACTGTGGTCTCTCCCTGTCATCTTGAGTCCTCCCAACTTACTCCCTCTCCGACTGTGCTCCTTCTCCTGTCATCCTGAACCCTGAGCCCCAAGCAGCTGGATTCCTAGCATAGGAGGAAGGACAGGGTTTGCCTAAGCTTACATCAATTCTAGAGAGACAGCCTGCAGGGACAGGTGGGACCCGGCTTCCAAGCCTCTTAAGCCGTTAAAAGTTCTTACATAAGCAGCCAGCCCCTGGGCAGAGCTACCGGGCTAATTCCCCAGACCACCCCCCCTCCCCAAATCCAGTTGCCAGGTCACCACCTTCCCAAGCTGCTGAGCACCAGCAGATGGGGCAGAGAAAGATGTCCAAATCCTCTGGACCGGAAGGACAGTGGGATTGCATTTCAAGCTGCGATACAATCCAAGAGATTAGCCGCTGTCTCCTTTCCAGCCAGTTCCACTGGGACCTAGCTCATTGCCCCCACTTTCCTCCAGTCACCCTCATTCCCTTCCAGATCCCAGCATGGGGTCCTGAGTCTTAGGAGATGAGCCGTACAGGCAGCCTCAAAGGACGTGGCGAGGTGGGGCCAGTGTCTTCACCTGGCCCTGGGGAGGCGCTCCATGCGGACACGCACACCGGCCAGTAAGACTACTGAAGGTAGTTCTAGGAGCAAACAGCTGAGGTGGAGGAAGCAAAGTTGGACAGGAACTCCAACAAACCACGGTTTGAACACCAGGAGTTGGAACCACTTGGACCCGGTGTCGTCGGGTGTGTAGTTGAGGTCTGATCCAGGGCTAAGATTTCAGGGAACGTTTTAACGACCTACTCTCCCTCTCCTGTTCCTTGGAGCAACGCAGCGCCTAACCCGTTGCACAGTGCCTTCCGGCATCCCCGAGCCTGAGCCGTGTGCGTGGCTGCAGAACCGCGTCGCGGGAAGTTAGGGGTGGAGGCGCTGGAGGAAAGGGAGTGTGGGCCTGCCCCTCCCCTCCCCCGCTGCGCGCGGGGTTCCCGGAGCCACCGCGCCCTCCTAGGCCGCCCGCCCCGGATGCGCCCCGCGCGCCCTGCCTTGGGCGTCACCTCTCGGGCTCGTAGCCGGCCTGCAGCAGGCGGGCGCTGTACCGCTGCGCTGCTGTCTCGTGTCCCGGGTGTTGCCGGGCTCCAGGCTCCAGAACAGCGGTGGCTCCGCCTCCCTGCAGCGGCTGCGGGAGCAGCCCAGACTCCGGTGGTAAACCAAGCGGCCCCTCCATGCGGAGGCCGTGGCTCAGGGCGGCCGAAGCCTCTCCGCCTGGAGGCTCCCCGGCCCCCGCAGGGCTGTGAGCGCACCAGTCGGGGCCCGGGGAGGGGGCGGGGCCGCCGAGGCGGGGTCTGTGTGCCTAGGGCGGGTTCTGAGCGCCGGGGGCGGGGTTCCGGGAGTTGACTGGAGCCGGCTCTTGGCACCCGGCTCTGCCGTGCCCCTCTGGGCGGTTCCTCAAACTCACCCTCTTTCTCATCCCGAAGTAGGTGAGGGTACACCGGGAGGTCTATGTGGGCGTGTGTCCTCCAAGGGTGGAACAGTAACCTCGCATCTTCCCGGTCGTCTGGACCTCCTATTTTCTCATGGTCCCTTCTGAAGGAAACCAGCAGGAAAAAGAAGCGCAGAGGCAGGGGTCCTCCGCAATCTTTTGCGGGTTCTTTGGCCTTCTAAGGACAATGTTCTCTGGAGCGCCTTCTACCGGTCGGCCGCAGACCTCCCACGCTAAGGCAGAAGTTGGGACACTACCCATTTATCTCCCTTTGCCTGCTCAACAGATCCCAACTTAGATGGAAAGAAAAGAGATTTTTCCACAAAAGGGGTTTACCACTGCTTGAGGAAGGAATAAACATGCTGAAAGCTCTTTAAGGGAAAGACCTTAATCTTGTCTTGCTTGAGGTACCCCATAATAAGGGAGTGGGGCTGACAGCATAAAGGTGCTCAAATTTGTTCATCCGCTGAGTAGGATGAACACCGTTTTCCATTACTCTTCGTTACCATTGTCAACAGTGATTGAGCAGCTCTCAGAGATGGCAAGAAAGGTAAGGGTCTCTGCTCTTAAGCAATTAGAGGAGATAGAATAGATAGAAAATAAACAGTTGTCTTTTTTTTTAACCCAGGTTGACATAGCCACTGAGCTACATCCCCAACCCTTTTTTTTTATTGGTTGTTCACAACATTACAAAGCTCTTGACATATCATATTTCATACATTAGATTGAAGTGGGTTATGAACCCCCAATTTTACCCCAAATGCAGATTGCAGAATCACGTCGGTTACACATCCACAATTTTACATAATGCCCTATTAGTAATTGTTGTATTCTGCTACCTTTCCTACCCCCTACTATCCCCCCTCCCCTCCCCTCCCATCTTCTCTCTCTACCCCATCTACTGTAATTCATTTCTCTCCTTGTTTATTTTCCCATTCCCCTCACAACCTTTTATATGTAATTTTGTATAGCAAAGAGGGTCTCCCTTCATTTCCATGCAATTTCCCTTTTCTCTCCCTTTCCCTCCCATCTCATGTCTCTGTTTAATGTTAATCTTTTCTTCCTGCTCTTCCTCCCTGCTCTGTTCATAGTTGCTCTAAAAAATGCTCACCATCTCTAGCAGTCAGAGAAATGCAAATCAAAACCACCCTAAGATACCATCTCACTCCAGTAAGATTGGCAGCCACTATGAAGTCAAACAACAACAAGTGCTGGCGAGGATGTGGAGAAAAGGGTACACTTGTACATTGCTGGTGGGACTGCAAATTGGTGCGGCCAATTTGGAAAGCAGTTTGGAGATTCCTGGGAAAGCTGGGAATGGAACCACCATTTGACCCTGCTATTGCCCTTCTTGGACTATTCCCTGAAGACCTTAAAAGAGCATGCTACAGGGATACTGCCACATCGATGTTCATAGCAGCACAATTCACAATAGCTAGACTGTGGAACCAACCCAGATGCCCTTCAATAGATGAATGGATAAAAAAAATGTGGCATCTATACACAATGGAGTACTATGCAGCAATAAAAAATGACAAAATCATAGAATTTGCAGGGAAATGGATGGCACTAGAGCAGATTATGCTTAGTGAAGCTAGCCAATCCCTAAAAAACAAATACCAAATGTCTTCCCAACCCTTTTTTATTTTGAGACAGGGTTCTCCCCCCGCCCCCACCGCCGCTAAGCTGCTGAGGCTGGCTTTGAACTTGTCATCCTCCTTGCTTCAGCCTCCTAGAGGCGCTGGGATTATAGGTGTGCAGCCAGCTTGACAAATCTTATATTGTATACTTTTCTAAAGATCGACAATTGGAGGAAAGAAATGTTAAACACAGGGGAATAATAAGATGCATTTCAAGAAAGCAAAACTGTGGCTCACTTTTTAATATGTTCAAAAAAGAAATTATATTTATACAACAATTAAATTTTAGACTTTATCCTTCTCAGTATCTTTTCCTATACTCCCCCAAATCAGGATTAAAACAGTTTCTGTGATTCACAGCCACATGCGAAATCTTGTCCCCATAATGCCATTATAGACAAGATTTTGTATAACAAGTTCATTTCTATGTCCCTGCAGATCTCTTAAAGAGGCAAAGATGAACTAAATTGTACAGAATTCTGGTCCCGATTAATGAAACAATCATTCTAGATGCAAAGCAAGCCAATACATAGGTTTATGACCATAAACAGGAGACTACCAGGCAGACTACCCTAATCCCTGTGGGGTCCAAATCTGGACTTCTTACTAAATAAACACCTAAGTCACAAACTCTGAGCTTCAATTTCCCCATCTTTCAAGTTCAGTCAACACTACCTATCCCATAAAGTTGGTTTTTGATGAGTGGGCAAGCACATGTAAAGTTACTGATTGCATAGAAGACTCTAAATAAATGGATAATCAAGTAATGATTATTGTAAATGAAGTAAGCTGTAGCTAAATTCTATACTTTTGAATTGAAAGTTTAAATACAATATGTTACCATTTCTACTATATATTTATTCAACATGTGTGTATTGGGCACCTAGCATATGCCTACTAGAGGCTGGGAGTCTTATGATGAACAATATGGTCATTGTCTCTGCTGTCATGGCCCTTCAAGTTCAGTGGGGCAGAGATGGGAAGGCAATTAGAACACAACATGAGGAAAGCTCTGACCAAGAAGGGCACCCCTCCACACAGCCCAGATGCCTGGGCAATGCACAGAGCCAGATATTCTAGAAAGAAATGAGTTTACACCACTTTTTTTTTTTTGAGAGAGAGAGAGAGAGAGAGAGAGAGAGTTTTAATATTTATTTTTTAGTTTTTGGTGGACATAACATCTTTATTTTATTTTTATGTGGTGCTGAGGGTCGAATCTAGCACCCTGCGCATGCCAGGCGAGTGCGTTACCACTTGAGCCACATCCCCAGCCCAGTTTACACCACTTCTAAGGCTCCTGCAAGCAGGCAGACTATACTAAATAAGTGAATGAATGACATGCAGTGAGCAGGCAGGTGTAGTGACTGAGACTGGCACTCACAGTAGAGTGGCTCTGTCTTATCTCCAGAGCTTGTTGGCTACAAATGAGATTTCCTAGCAAACTATTCATTAAAATACTCACATTAAATAGAATAGCCTGAGGGCTTCAGCATTTCATAGGAAGGAGTTTTACTTATAATAATGTCTAGACCAGTAGTTCTTTGCAGAACATTTAGTAATTCTATAGATGTCTTGGTACTGAGGATTTAACCCAGGGTCTTGCACACTGAGCTACATATAGAGCCCTTTTAAAAAATATTTATTTTTTTGGTTGTGGTTGGACACAATACCTTTGTTTTATTTATTTTTATGTGGTGCTGAGGATCTAACCCAGGGCCTTGCAAGTGCAAGGTGAGTGCTCTACTGCTGAGCCACAACCCCAGGCCCACTTTTTTTTTTTTTTTTTTTTTTTTTTTTTTTTTAGATACAGGGTCTCACTAAGTTGCCTTGAATGTGCAGTTCTCATGTGTCAGGCTCCCAAGTAGCTGGATTACAGGTGTGTATCACTGCATCCAGCTCAGAAGTTGCTGTTTGATATTAAAACTCAGGTGCTTCTTTTCAGTTTAGGGTTATCCTCATTTCCCTTGCTAACCACATAGTTTTTGTTTGTTTGTTTTTGTACTACTGGGGATCAAATTCAGGGTCTAGTTCATGGTAGGTAAGCACTCTACCACTGAGCTCCATCCCTACTCTATCTGATGGCTATGATCAAGGAGGGAGGGGATATGTTATTGGCATCTAGTGGGTAGAGGCTGGGATGCTGCTGCTAGATATCTACAAGTCCCAGGACAGCCCTTCAAAATCAAGAAGTACTCAGCCCAAATATCACTAATGCTGAAGAAATCCTCATCTGGAGGAACTATTGGAAGAAACTAGAGCCAAAGCTATACTGCTTAATATTCCTAAAGATGTCTGAACAATGGACCGTTTCAATCTTTCATCCAAGAAAGAGCTATGAAGGCCAGGCACAGTGGTGCATCCCTTCTATCCCAGTGACTCTAGAGGTTGAGGCAGGAATGCAAATTTGAGGTCAGTCTCAGCAATTTAGGGAGACCCTCAGAAACTTAGCAAGACTATCTCAAAATTTAAAAAAAAATTAAAAGGGCTAGGGTATATCTCAGTGGCAAAATGCCCCTGAGTTCAATCCCTAGTACCAAAAAAGTGAGAAAGAAAGAAAGCTATACTATCCTTACTGAGCCACAATTTTCTTATCTGAAAAATGAGAGTATGGGATTAGATGGGGTATAAAGCACTTTCCAGCAGCACCCCTGGCCTTTACCCGCTAGATGCCAATAACATATCCCCTCCCTCCTTGATTATGGCTATCAGATAGGGCACTGGGTTCGATCCTTAGCACCACATACAAAAATAAGCAAATAAAATAAAGTCGTGCTGCCCATCTACAACTACAAAAACAATTTTTAAAAAAGGTCTGGGGATGTGGCTTATTGGTTAAGTACCTCTGGGTTCAATCTCCAATACCCCAATAGCAAAAGAAAAAAAAAAGCCAGGAGTATAGTTCAGTGATAGAATGTTTGCCCAGCATTTGTGAAGTCTTTGATTCAATCTACAGTACAAAAAAAAAAAAAAAAAAAAAAAAGAAAAGAAAAAAGAAAGAAAAACATAATAATGTTGAGTAGTCATCCTCAATTGGGGGAAACTTTGCCACCAGGATTCATTTGGTCTTCTCTGAAGATATTTTTGTTGCCACAGCTACAGGGTTACAGGATACTGCTAGCATCTAGTGAGCAGAGGTCAAGGATGCTGCAGAGCATTCTGAAATACAGAAGGTAACCCCCACTGCAAAGAATTATCCAGCTCATGGTGTCAATAGTGCTAGGGTTTGGGAATCCTAGTAAAAGAATTACATTGTTCATTTGGTAATGCCAACTATAGGCATTATAGAAGCTAGGAGAAGAGACCCAACACTCTATCAGCTGGAGTAATTAGAGGAGGTTTCATAGAGAGAAAAGGACAGGACTGAGTCTTCAGAGGAGAGTTAGGATTTGGAAGAGAGGGGGCCTGGAGAGGACATTCCAAGGAGGAAAGTGGGGAGAGTGCCATGTGAAGGAATCCAGCAAGTTTCTGGGAGCAATGAGCAGGTCATCCTGGATAAGGCATGGTCTCCACTCCAAAGCTGGAAGGTTGGGTCAGGAAGGTATTGTTGTCACCATGTGACAGATGGGGTAACTGATGCACAGAAAGCTTGAGAGAGGATCCTGTGGTCATTCCTGAGCTGAGACTAGATGCCAGTCTCCCTGCCTTGCTCCAGTATCATCTACCTCCCAATGAGTCATGAGCTCACTTTGCACTGCTGCCATCAGTTGCCAAATGAAACCTTCAGAGTCATCACTCAAATCGGAGCTTCTTTCTGTCCTGAGTGCGATTGTACCCTGGAATATCAGTATCTCTTTAAGGGAAAGGAGATTCTGTAGAAACACTGCGTGCCCCCAACACACACACACACACACACACACACACACACACACACACACACACACATCTCAAGTAAGATATGGAGAAGCTGTAGAAAATGGAATGATTTATTTATCTATCTATCTATCCATCTATTTATTAGGTACTGGAGACACTTTATCCAGGGACACTTTATCCCTGAGCCACATCCCCAGCCCTTTTTATTTTGAGACAGTCTAAATTGCCTAGGCAGGCCTCTAACTTGTGATCCTTCTGCCTCAGCCTTCCAAGTTACTGGGATTACAGGCATGTGATGCCATGCTCAGCTGGAATCGCATTCTGAAGAGCACATATGCACAATTAAGATGGCACATCGGTTGAGAAGAGAATCTTCTGGGGCAATGGGAACACAGGAGCTTCCCGCTGGCTGAGGCAAAGCCAGCAGGAATGAGGAAACCAGTGAATATGGGCAGTGGTGTTCAGTATTGCAGAAGCAGGGTAGAGGGGCAAAGGCTGATGCAGATCAGAGAAGCAGGAGGCAGTCATGGTCCCTGGGGAATCATTACACAAGTTCAGTTCTTAAAGGTCTGTTTGGCTAACTAGTATCACTCTGCTCCATCCTACACTTAGAGTCCCCAAGGTGAGGCATCCTGAAGCACAATCAGAAAGCGTAAACTTAAGAGAGACTCATGGGAGGTGTTTAGGCCAGAGGACATGATACCAGGGATGGAACTGAGGGAAAGAAACAGGTGGATTGCAAGGGCTGTCCCCTGACAGCTCAGAGGCAAGATCTGCCTGTGCCAGATATCCCCTCTCCCCCATGCTGTGGATTAAACTCAAGGCCACTGAGCAATACACATGACCTTTTTAAAATTTTTATTTATTTTGAGATAGGTTCTCACTAAGTTGCTGAGGCCAGCTTGAAATTGTGATCCTCCTGCCTCAGCCTCCAGAATGGCTGGGATTATAGGTGTGCATCACTGTGCCCAGCATCCAGTGCCAGATTTTGAAGAGGTGGGATAAATCAGGTGAGAAGGGACACAAAATCAACAAGATCTTTCTGTGCAGGATGCAGAGCCCCCCACCTTGTTCTCCCTTCCCCCTCTGCCTGCCACCTATGTCCAAGTGACAGGGTTGACGGGAGCAATGGAGACCCAGGCACTGCCCGACTATTTTAGTCAGCTTTTCGCCACTGTGGCCAAAAGACCCAACAAGAACTATTTTAGAGGAGGAGAAGTTTATTTGGGGATTGTAGTTTCAGAGGTCTCAGTCCACAAATAGCCAACTCCATTGCTGTGGGCCCAGGATGAGACCGAACAGAGGAAGACCGCTCAGAATATGACCACAGAGAAGCAGGGAGAACTCTCACTTTCCAGAGACAAAATATAACCCCCCAAGTCACACCTCCAGTGACATAAACACCCAGGCACTCCTTCGTGCACATAGTTACCACTATAGTTAATCCAGATCAGTGGATTAATCCACTGATTAGGTTAAGGCTCTCAAACCCAATCATTTCACCTTTAAACTTCCTTGCATTGTCTCACACATGAGCTTTTTGGGGACACCTCATATCTAAACCATAAAACAGCCCCCATGACTTTTCTCCCCGGTCCCACCTTGTCCCAACCAGCCAGGGCTTAAATCATTACAGAGCTCTGCCATGTTCTGCCCAGTTGTGCCTGCTTTTTCCAGCTCCAGCGATAATGAGTTGGGATTGTACTGAGCTGGTGCAGTGGCAGGGGCCTCTGGTCCAGGAAACATCTAGGCCAAGACCACAATTGCTTCTACCTCTGGCTACAGCATCCTCTGCACTGGGTCCCTACTGAGACGCTCCTTCTCTTACCCCAAGGGCACAAGGGACCAAGAGCCCTTCTTTGAGGACAATCTGCTCACTCTCCCTTGCATTTATTTCCCAGCCTGGCCTCATAAGAAAAATGTAAGCAATGTGAAAACTGCACTTTGCTCTTGCCTGGGAGGCCCTGGCATTATCAGAGCCACAACAAACCCTGGCCTTCACTCCAACCCACTCCTGCCTTTTGCCCAGAGCTTGAAAGCAGAGGGACACAGAGTACTGGTGCTGTGGTGTGGGCCCTGGAGGCTACGGCAGGCCCCACCCTGGTCACTGCAGGGAAGCCTGGGATGTTGCTGCTGTGGCAGTGTCCAGGCCCCAGGGTGCCAGAGAGCAGGAAGCGGAAGAGGTTCTGGTCCAGGTTTCGAAGTGAAATTGGGCCCCAAGTTCAAAAAGAGCCGCACCCTTCCTTCTTGCCTGCATAAGCCCCTGACTTTCCTGCCTCCTGTTAGTCCATGAGGAGAAGCTGGCTGCTGTTTCTGAACAAACAACAAGAGCAGAGATCTAAACTAGGGCTAAGGCCTGGAATTTGGGAGGGAAGGAGGGAAAGAGTAGGTTGTAGTCATAGGAGACATGGCCTTGGGCCCACTCAAACCCCCAAGGCTCCTTCTAGCCCAGGCATTGCCTCTTACTTGCCTAATCAGACCAAGGGCACCTCTGGACATTTGGCAGGGCCACCCCCAACCTCTGCTCCCAGGCCTTGATAGCCCCTTGGTTCTTGGTTCGCACAGCTGTTGTATCTTCCTCCTGCACCATCCACTCACTCCCTAAAGGGACAAGTGAAGAGGAATTACCTGCACTTTTGTTTCCAGTCCTTCCCCCAGGTAGTCCAGCTCAGACCCCACCTCATCCTCATGGTGGATGTGAGTGGGTGCCCAGGGTTTCCTGCCTTGGGAATGGGAGCCTCTTGTCTGATCCCCAGGGCCCTGCGCCAGCCAGGGCCTCACCTGGTTACCTGCACCCCAGAGCTGTATCCAGGGCAGTGCTTTCCCTCCCTTAGGTGTGGCTGCAGCTCAGCCCAGACTCTCCAGGGAGGACTACGCTCTGGCACCAAAGTACCCAAAAAACGTCAGCCTGGGGATGGGAATTGGCGACATCTCCACCCTCTTTAAAATATGAATGGGGAATTGATGACCATAGACCTGGAGCCCTTGTCAATACCCCTCTCCTTTCAGGCAGGCCTGAGACTATGTGTGTGTGAGAGTGTGTGTGTGTGTGTGTGTGTGTGTGTGTGTGTGAGAGAGAGAGAGAGAGAGAGAGAGAGAGAGAGAGAGAGAGAGAAGAGGAAAGAGAGAGAGGAGAGGGAGGAGAGAGAGAGGGGACAGAAAGAGAGGAGAGGGGAGAGAGGGGGAGAAAGAGAGAGGAGGGGGGGAGACAGAGACAGAGAGAGAATGGGGGAGAGAGAGACAGAGAGACAAAGAGAGGGAGGAAGAGGAGGGGGGGATATGCTCCAGGGCTCCTTCTCCCTACTACAATGGAAAAAAGAAAAAAGGACATTATATCTACAGTTGGAAATGCTGTGAGATGCTGCCCTGTTCGGTTTCCAGCCAATGCAAAGAAGAACCCTTCCAAGACTGAAAGCAAAGTCAGAAAGTAGTTGGGAAAGCTGCTATCACCCCTCATCTTCAGCAGGGTGTCTCTGTGGTCCTGAGAATCCTGAGCCAGGTAGGGCAGGGATCTGGAGTGGGACCTCTGTGACAAGCCCACTGAGAGCTTGGCAGCCCTGCCATGGCCTCCCTGGACACAGGCAAGAGGACAAGGACCTCACTTGTCCTGACTTGGGGCACAGGGTTCATGAGCAAATGGGAGCTTCTGTAGCATCTGGACACACAGGGTTCCTCTGCACAGGTGTGTCAGCTCCATGTCACACCTTGACCTTGACTCCCTGGTGGCTTATCATCTATTATTCCAAAGGCTGATTGTAATTAGATGGAACATATTAAATGCTAGATGAGACAACAAATGAAGAATTGATTTGAAAGTGCTTTGAAAAGATGTCAAGAACTGCACACATACAAGTGAGTGTTCTCATAAATCAAAAAGTGCTATAAAGGTCTTTGCCAGATGGGAGGGATCTGAGAATTCATCTAATCTGACTATTCATTTTTACAGGTGAGAAATACAAGGTTCAGTGAGTAAAGGAGTTTCCCATGGCCACACAGAGTGTTGAGGCCAAAATGGAGTCCTGAGAGGCAGCTAGCTGCTCACTGGGCATCCACTGTGGACACAGTGTCTGCTTTCCCCATCAACCCATTCCACACAGCAATCCTAGGAAGCAGGAGTATTAATTTTATAAATGAGGAAATTGTGGCTGAGAAGGGTTTTTTAATTAAAAAAAATATATAGCTATACACATGGTGTTGGGCATTGAACCCAAGGTCTTGCACATACTAAGTGTGTACTATTTCACTGATCTATACCTTCAGCCCTAATCCACTTCTTAAATTGAGATATAATTCATCTGCCACAAAATTCATCATTTTAAAGTATGCAATTCAGTGGGTTTTAGTATATTCACAAAGTTATGTAACTATCACCAGTCCAAAACATTTTCATCAACCCCAAAGGAACCCCACATCTGCCAGCAGTGACTTCTCATTCTTCCCTCCCCCATCCCCTGGCAACCACTAATCTACTTTCTATGTCTGTGGGTTTGCCTATTCTAGATTTTTTTCATATGCATGGAATTAAATGTGGCCTTTATGTCTGGCTTTTAATTCATCCCAAATTTTTAATTTACATACAGTAAAATTCCCTCCTTTTGATATACAGTTCTGTATTTTAACATTGTATAGATCAATATAACCATCAATACAAGAGTTCCCATTACCCCATCCTGTCCCCTTGCTTCAATTGTCCCCCACCAACACCCTCCACACACCATCATTAATCCTTGGGTGTAATTTTATCTTTTTCAGGAATTCTTATAAATGTGTAGTTTCTTCCTTCCTTCCTTCCTTTTTTTCCTTTTGTACTGGGGATTGAACTCAGGGGCACTTAACCTCTGAGCCACATCCCCATCCCATTCTTATATTTTATTTAGATGCAGGGTCTCGCTGAGTTACTTAGGGCCTTACTAAGTTGCTGAGGCTGGCTTTGAACTCACCTTCCTCCTGCCTCAGTCTCCGAGCCACTGGGATTACAGGCATGCACCACCATGCCCAGCCATTGTGTAGCTTTTCAAGCCCTCCTTCTTTCACCGTTTGAGCCAGACTTCTTTCACTTAGCATATCGCACTAGCAGTTCATCCTTATGGCCTTCCATAGAGTCTCCTTTTTTTTTTTTTTTTTTACTAAGTTGTGATGCATTAGATGGATGTACACATGTTGTTTATTCCATCACCCAAGGACATTTGGGGTGATTTCCATTTTAAACAGTTATGAATAAAGTCACTATAAACATCCATATGTCATTTGATGCATTTGGGGTTTTTTTGTGTGTGTGTGTGGGGGGGGCGAGTGGGTAATGGGATTGAACTCAGAGGCACTCAGTCACTGAGCCACAACCCGAGCCCTATTTTGTATTTTATTTAGAGACAGGGTCTCACTGAGTTGCTTAGCACCTCACTGTTGCTGAGGCTGGCTTTGAACTCCTGATCTTCCTACCTCAGTCTCCCAAGCTGCTGGAATTACAGGTGTGTGCCACTGCACCCAGCTATTTGATGTATTTGTGTAAATGAAGTTTTCATCTATCTTGGGTAAATCCCACTGGAATTGATGGGACCTATGTGTATGTTTAATTTTACAAGAAATTGCAAAATTATTTTCCAAAGTAGCTATATCATTTTGAATCTCCAATACCAGTTGTTCTGCATTCTGGGTGGTTAGTTTTCTTGTTTGTTTTTGCCATTCTGACAGATGTATATAAAGATTTTAAATATTACTAAAACTCATACATTAAGTAAGTAGCAGAACTGATATTTAATTGTAAGTTGTCTGTCTCCAAAATCCATTCTCTTTCTACTAATCTTTAAACACTTTCCTTTACTCTACCTTAACTCAGAGCACAGTGCTGGGTAGCTGATAAAAACATTTTACCAGTTGGTTAGACTTGGTTAGGTTGCCATAAGAACAACAAAAACATCCAACTCTCAGTGGTTTATAATAACAAGGGTTTATTTTTCATTTATTCCACAAGTCCATTGTGGGTCAGATGGGGCCACTCCAAACTCAGGCTGATGAGGCAGCCACTATCTGGAACATTACCACTTGCTGTGACAGAGGAGATGAGCGCTCTGAAGGTCTCACAAAGGAAATAAAATGGTATCACTTCCACTTATTTCTCATTGGTCATAACTAGTCCATGGTCACACTCTATCACTAGGGACTGGAAACCAAGGAGAGCAATCCTATCATGCACCAGAAGGCAGAGGGGTGGAAAACTGTGGTGAACAGTTTTAATGTCTACATGCACATTATATAAGTCGTTTTGGTTATTTAGAAGGTGCAGAGCTACACTAAGTGAAAAGGGATTCATATAAAGACCATGCTATTCTCCAAATTTATCCTGTCCCAGATTTTTTTTGGGGGTGGGGGGGTGAGGATTTAACCACCCAGGGGCATCTAACCACTGAGCAATATCCCCAGCCAGTTTTTATATTTTATTTATAGATAGGGTCTCTCTGAGTTGTTTAGGGCCTCACTAAGTTGCTGAGGCTGTCTTTGAACTTTAGGTCTTCCTGGGATCTGGGATTACAGTTATGCACCACCACACCCTGCTCTGGGATTTTCAACTCCCTCTTCAGGATCAACACAGAAAGCCTTGGCTGGGTGCAGGGGCACAGCAACTACCCAGTCAGGCCCTCTTGCTGCCCTTTTTGTTAAATTCTGTAGAGCCTATATAACTTGTAAATATGATTCCCATTAATCCAGCAATGGTCTGAAAATACAACCTTTCTGCCCCTTACTCCATTCCTTGGATTCAAGCTCTTATTCCATTCTAATTCTACTTCTGGTAATAGATGAGAGGCACACTGTGATCCTCAGGGTCATGAAGCCACAGGCAGATCATGTGGGATGGAGTAGGGCACCACAGGAAAAAGTACTTCTGCACTGTCCTTCCCAAGGCCTTGGACTAGACCTCAGAGCGTCTCTGAGTCAATAGCTAAGTAGGGCAGCAAATGCCCATGAACTTGGGAGGCAGAAACCTGGCTGAAGTCCTTGGTTCCACACCCCCTGTCAACTGTATGACTGTGGGCAGGCATTCTGAGTTGTTTCTTCTGGAAAGTAAGGATGACAGCAATCTCTGCTAACATGCCATGAGGGGTAAATGATGCACCTGCCACATACTAGTTGCTTAATAAATGGTAGTCTGTTGAGAGCCACAGCCGAAGGGGCCCCAGCAAACTTTCAGACTGCCAGCTGATGATTGGCTCCCAGCATCAGTAGTCATTATTATCATGATGCTTGGAGCTACACAGAAGCTCTGTGCATTTATACAGACTCTGCAGAGTGAGTGCTGGAGGCCCACTTGATTTCTCTTAACCTCAGGCTCCGTTCAGAAGGAAAGGACAAAGTATTATGGCCAATTGATTAAAACTAGTGCGTTGTCTCTTAACGATTGAAGTAATGACTTCATTGTTATTGTTTTCATTACACACACACACACACATACACACACACACACACACACGGCTAATTTGCATGGATGAAATGTAAGCCTACTATGAATATAGATATAATAATCAAAGTCAAAATGGTAATTAAAAAGAAATCTAGAGAAAATTGGCTAAGATCTACTGCCAAAAGAGAAAAAAAGGAAGAAAAACCTTTTGCAAATTAAAAATGACTTTTAACTTTTTACAGTTTTTGTATTTGAGTTCTAGTTTTAATTCCTGAGTTTATAATTACTTTATGCATTATGATTAAAAGACTAATCAAAATAAATTAAATCTGTACACATTCACTTAAACTCTTTAAAAACGAATTTGAGAAGGATTGAGATAGAGAAGGGCTGGTTGGTTAACAGATATAAAAATACAGTTATAGGAGGATTAAGTTCTAGCATAATAGAGTGACCATGGTAAACATAATTGATTTTATATTTCAAAATATCTGAAAGAGAGGGTTTTGAATTTTTCTAATACAAAGAAATGATAAATGTTCAAGGTGGTGAATATGCTAATTAACCTGATTTGAAAATTGTATACCTGCATCAAAATATTACACTATTACCCATGAATATGTATAACTATGTGTCGATTAAAATTATTTTTTTAAATAACATAAATTATAAATTTCAATGGAGTAATCAGTAGTAGAGCATTTGCCTAGCATGCATGAAGCACAGGGTTCAATTCACAGCACCATAAAAAAGCATGAATAAAAAAAATAAGTTTAAAAATAAAATTATAAAATGTTTTAACTTTCAAAAGAAAAACCAAACTGGCTTTGATGGTTACCTTAAACCCATGGCTGGGGCTGAGATAAGGTTGCCTCCTTCTGGGATTTTTCAGTACTACAGGACCTTCTAATGCAGGCAGGCTCTTGGCCTTTATCTATCTCCTGGAAAGGAGCCCTGAGTGAAGCCAGGCCATCCCTCATCCCTCTTTACAGCTATGAATGAGCCAGTATCTCCAGGGCACGCAGATTAGCAGAGGACAGTGGTCCTCAAATGTACTAAGTTTTTGGAAGCCTTTCCAGATTATTCTTTGAGGACGGAGACCCCATCTTCTATTTCCCACCAATGCCTCACATTGATACAGTACTATACAATTTAAAGAATTTTTGCCTAGCACAGTGGCACATGCTTATAATCCCAGCAACTCAGAAGACTGATTTAAGTTCAAGGCCATCCTGGCAACTTGATGAGACCCTGTCTCAAAATAAAAGGGCTAAGGACATAGCTCAATGGTAGAGCACTTGCCTAACATGTGCAAGGCCCTGGGTTTGATCCCCAGTACCACAAAAAACAATAAGTTTCACACTCAGTATTTCATATATCATGATAATTCTATTGAAGTAGGGCAAGTTAAAAATATTTTTTAAATATGTAGAAAGAAGACAAAAGGAAGACAAAGATCTAATTAATTAAAATAATTTGAATCTGAAAGCCTTGTGCTTATTGAAGTTCTGTATAGCTTTCCTTCCCAAGCCACTTCTTTCACACAGGCTTGTCACTCCCAGATTTCTGGGAAATTTACAAATCTTAACTCACAATCTTAAAATTACTGGAAATTCACCCACTGTGGATTGTTAATGAGCTCATTATTACATGTATTTTTAGAATAGATTAAGCAAAGGGAGATAAGAAACCTACTACCTAGGGTACTTTTCCAGAAACCTATGATATAGAGTGTTTCCCAATGTTATCTACTGATCAGATAAAGATTATCAATCTAAAGATCCTGAGAATTGCCAAATTACTATAAACCATCTTGTGATCACCAGACGGATGATACTCGCCCTATACCCTCCCATGCCTGCCCTCACCAAGTTTCCTTTATTTATTTTTATACTATTATTATTATTTTTTAAGAGAGAGAGAGAGAGAATCTTTTTTTGTAGATGGACACAACACAATGACTTTATTTTTATGTGGTGCTGAGAATCGAACCCGGGTCGCGCCCATGCTAGGTGATCGATCTACCGCTGAGCCACAATCCCAGCCCCTATACTATTATTTTTAATTTTTTTTTTTTTGTAGCACTGGGGATTGAACCCAGGGGCTCTTTACCACTGAGCTACATCCCCATCAAGTTTTTATTTGATCTAAGATCTTGCTAAATTGCTGAGGCTGACCTTCAATTTGGTATCCTCCTGCCCCAGCCTCCTAAGTAGCTGGGATTCCAGGAATATGCCATTACACCTGGCACAAAATTTCTTTTAAAAGAAGAGCCTGAGGGGCTGGGGATGTGGCTCAAGCGGTAGCGCGCTCGCCTCGCATGCGTGCGGCCCAGTTCGATCCTCAGCACCACATACAAACAAAGATGTTGTGTCCGCCGAGAACTAAAAAATAAATATTAAAAAATTCTCTCTCTCTCTCTCTCTCTCTCTCTCTCTCTCTCTCTCTCCTCTCTCACTCTCTCTTTAAAAAAAAAAAAAAAAAGAAGAGCCTGAGAACTCCACAAGTTCTTGCGATTGCCCACATTTTCCCTTTACTGTGTGTTCTTTACTTTCCAAAATAAATCTCTGTGCCTCAATATCTGGCACAGGTAGAAATTCTTTTCTATGGCATTTGTCAAGGACCCATCATTCTGAGTTGAGGTCCTTTTTTCTAGTACCTCCTTGGAACACCACCTCTCCTCCCCTGCCCTGTGACAATATGAATTAAGCTGGAACACAAATTGCTATCCTCATTTTACATGGAAGAATGTAGGTTTACAGATATTAAATAATTTGCCCCAAATCACACAGCCAATAAATGGGAAAGAAGTTTAGAACCTACACTTTCAGATACTTGATTTGTCATAAGTATAGTAATAAAAATTACTTTAAAAAAATATCCAGGGGCTGGGGATATAGCTCAGGGGTAGAGACCTTGCCAAGCATATGGGAGGGCCTGGGTTTAATCCCAAACGCAGCGGGAAAAATCCGATTTACCATGTTCCGGGTCAATGATTCTCAACTCTGCATATTGAAATCTCCTAGGATACTTAAAAATGTTAACTTCCCTGCTTGGGTTCCGACCCAGACGATTAAGTCAGAATAGGTGGGTGGGGTTCCTATATCAACCAAGGTACTTGAGCTGTGTTTTCATCCCCCACCCCTCCACCCACGATTCTGATGTTTTTACAAACACTTTTTAAAAAATAAACCTCATCACAATCCTGGCAGCTAGGTATTGTGATCCATGAAGTTACAGCTTAGAGATCAAGGCACAGAAAGGATAAGTAAATTGCCCAGCTGACCTTGGATGGTCCCTAATACCACCATTCCCAAACTGTTCACTAAGGTGCTCCAGGTGTCTGCAGTGAATGAAAAGGAATTTCCAGGATATTTGAAACATTTCAAGGAAATGGGGTGATATTCAGAATCCTTCAGACATGTCATCTACAAGTTTAGTTCACCATTTGTACGGTAGATGGCGTTACATTTCTTCCAATGACATCATATCTTTGCAAAACTGGATTTTTCAGCATGAAAAGGAGTGTGAGAGAGGAAATGAGCATGGTGGTGTCCCATTTGATCCCCAAATTGGAGAAATAGTGAAACAGGGTTCAGTTGATGCTTTCACTGTGTCCCTTGTAGATTTGAAATTTACATGTTTTTTTTCCCCAAAAACTTCTCCCTGACCTTCTCCCTGATCTTCTTTTCCCTAAACTTCTCCTTCCTGATCTCTCCTCCCTAATCTCATTTTCTCTGAATCACCTCTTAAAAAAAAAAACCCTGTCCTGCTGATGGGTAGAATCACAGCCTTTGGGACAGGATCTTCTTTTTCCTTTTTCTCAAAACCATGTCCTCGTTTATTGGATTGGCATGGGAGTCAAGGATTGAGCTTTTGGCAACATTAGTACAGTAACCAAAAGGCACAAATAACTCCTTAATAAATTGCTGTGAGCCAGGAGAGGTGGCTCACACCTGAAATCCCATTGACTCCAGAGGCTGACACCGGAGGATCTTAAGTTCAAGGCCAGCCTCAGCAATTTAGGGAGGCCTTCGGCAATTTAATGAGACCCTATCTCAAAATTTAAAATATAAAAAGGGCTGGGGATGTAACTCAGTGGTAGCTCACTCTTGGGTTCAATACCCAGTACAAAATAAATAAATAAATAAATAAATATATAAGGCACTGTGGTGATTTAAGAATAAAATTAAATTTTCTCCTTTCAATTTTTGTGCATTTTTTCCAAATAGCTAGGGTGCTGGGATATAAATATTTACTAAGTTGTTTGGACCTAATTTCTTAATAAGATTAAGTTTATGGTATTTTTGAGAAAAGGCATTGCCACACTAAGGGCACTTTTCAAATACCAAGGTTACACAATAAAAAGGCCGAGGTAGGGCTAGGGATGCAGCTCAGCACTAGGGCACTTGCCTAGCAAGTTTAAGACCCTGGGTTTGATTTCCCAGTATTGTCAAAAATAAATAAAAAATGAAAGAGTAGAGGCGGGAATTGAATTTGATCAGTCAGACCCTGAGGAAGCCTGAACTCTTAACCACCCCTCTGACCTAGGTCTCCAAACCATAAGCAGAGGATCAGCCTGGACATGGAAATGATAGAGCAGATATAAGATAGAAATTTAAGACTTAAACACTAAAATTAGGCCATTATAATGACCAAGTTCCTGAGTCTATAAAATGAGAGTAGCAAAAATTTACACCAAAAAATCTGTTGTGGAGATCAAACAAGATAAAAATCAAAGTATTCTTAACTTTGGATTGAGCAAAGGGGAGGGTGAGGAAAGGTTATGGGGTAGGAAAGATGGAGGGATGAGACAGACATCATTACCACCTGTATCCCTGCATGAATGGTGTGTCTTTATACCAATACAACCAGAGAATTGAATGTTGTGCTCCATTTGTGTATGATGAATTGAAATGCATTTTGTTGTCATGTACAACTAAGTAGAACAAATAAAAACAATAATAATTTAAAAAATAAAAATATTCCTTTGGGTTCTTCCTCCTCACTTCCATAACAGACACCTGAAGACACAGGAACACACAAGTGTCCACAGAGTTGTAAAACACATACGCACATATATAACCATCTTCTATGCCCAATAAACTTCAAATACATTTATAAATACACAATACTTATATATAATTGAGGAATAATTTTTTATTTATTTTTGACTATACTGGGAATGATTTTTGACAATACTGACAATGATCCTTTCTCCATGGATCCTCCATAGTAGCTATTGCAATTGAGAGATTCTATGCAAGGTCCACTGTACACTGTTATGCAGACTTAATAAGTGTCACATTTGCCTCCTTTTCATTATCTCTTATATCACTATTCACTATGCCACTGGACCAAAAGTACACTCAGGACCTAAAATGTTCCTCCATTCCATCCCAGCAAACACATCCCTGCCACTCACTGATGTGAACAATATCAGCCTTGTAACAAGTTTCCCACTTCCCCCCAGGTATCATTTGCAGGAGTAAAACCCCCCACACCAGCCAAAGTGCTTGAGTTTTCATAGTTAAGTAGTATTTCTTTGGGCTTGAAGGCTTTTATAATGTGGACCTTTCACTGCAAGAAGTCATCCTGGGAGCCAGACACAGTGGTACAAGGATGTAATCCTGGCAACCCTGGAGGCTGAGGCAGAAGGGTTGCAAGTTCAAAGACAGCCTCAGCAACTTAGTGAAATCCCGTCTCAAATAAATAAATAAATAAATAAATAAATAAAATGGACTGGAGATGTCACTTGGTGGGAAGGTATCTCTGGATTCAATCCACAGAAGCCCTCCACCCAAAAAAAAAAAAAAAAAGTAATGTGGTTCAACTAGCTACTAAGGAGGAAATGAAAGAAGAGGCAGTGTCCTTAACACATTCACCCCATAAATATCTAGTGAGCATCTACTATGTACTAGGCACAGGGGCATGGGCATGAACAAGAGCAGATCCCTACACTCATGGCTCAAGTCCTTCATTAGTGAAGGATTAATGAAGGCTCAGTTTAGTAAACTGTCAATTACAAATCCCATATATGCCAATATAGGAAGGAAGGCTAGGCATTTTGGGAGCACACAGGAGGGACACTGAACCCAGACTCAGAGGGTCAGGAAAGACTTTCTGGAAGAAGGATCATCTAGACTGAAAGTTAGAGGAGGAGGAGTTAGGCCTGTGAGGAGGTGGCAAGCATTCTTTGAAGAGAAAAGAGGATTGCACAGGAAATGTCCAGGGAGGAAATCACGTGGCGTTTGTACCTCATCTGCAAAGGTTTGGGGCGTGGTTATCATTGCTTTTTCAAGTCCATGTTTAGCCAAGTTTCTATTTAACAACTATTTACTGAGCTCCCTCAACATGTGAAGATCCTTTGCTGTTGTATGATGGATGTGTGTAAGGACACCTGCACAGCAAGACAGCCTGAGCCCCACACTAATCTTCTGTGATCTTGACACATCTGGCACACCCCTTTGTAACACACTAGTGATCCCAGGCTGAGTGTCCTTTGTAAGTGGAAGCACTGGTTTGAATCCTGGTTGTCAAATGTCCTACTATGGACATGCTTTGGATTCCAGCAGCCCCGATGAGAAAGTCCAAGCCTGAGGTAGATCTTGTATCAGTCCCTCAGTCACCAAGGGCAGTGGGTCAGAGGTGAGGCCGCATAGCAAGGTGGTGGTATAGTCATTCTGAGTCTGAGAGGCCTGGAGACATCTATTTCACTGATCTCATCAGAAATTTAAGCAGAGGAAAAGGTGGAAATTGACATTTGCTCTTCAGCAGAGGGTGGGCCACCAGAATTCTGACCACATCAAAGGACATGATGGGGTTTGTTCTAGTTAAACACTTAGAGTCTCCAGACTGGCAAGACAGGAGGTTGGGGAAGGTGGTGTTAGAAAGCCAGTCTCAACGAGCTTGTTTATCTAATGTACATGTGGTGGCATAACATCAGGGCATAATCTCACAGGCCCGTCCGTGCACATATCCCCTTTCCCATCCCAATCCTGGAACCTGAATTGCCTAATACAAAACAACAACTTTACCACCTTTAAAAACCTTTTTTAAAAGCAAAATTGGTCAAGATAGAAATTGCCGCCAGAGACACCCCTTCAGGGAATCCTTCAGACTGGCTGCTCAGTTCTTGATCTGCTTGTGACTAGGCAAGACTTCTGTCCTTCTCAGCTTTTGGGAAAGACTCTGTCACCATTGCCCCTCCCTGCCTAGCCCCAGTTTGCTGACTTCATGGGTCAGGGAGAGGCTGAGCTAGAGAGGGACCTTTCACCTCCTTCCTGCCCACTCCTGTTCCTGCTGCTGCCACTCATTTCCACAGAGAGCAGGTAAGCACATGTGTCAGCAGGCAGATGAGACTGGCCACTCGGCTGACTCAGAGGAATCAGACTGGGCTCTACCACCCTAGTGAGTTTACAATTCTGGTCAGCTGTGGGGGCTCCCAACAGCAACCACAGATTGCCCCACATGGCCATCCTCAGGAAGGCAGAGCAGCTACTTCCCTGAGTTTGGGAACCATCCTTTCTGGAGGAGTTTCCATACCTAGGACCACATAAACAGGACCCTACCGGCTCTCTCTCCTAAATAAGACCTGAGAAGAGAGCAGGCCTATAATCCCAGTGACTAGGGAGGCTGAGGCAATAGGATTGAAAGTTTGAGGCCAGTCTCAGCAACTTAGTGGAGACCCCGTCTCAAAAGCAAACAAAAAGTGGCTGGGGTGTAACTCAGTGGTAGGGTGTCCATGGTACTAGTTTGGAAAAGGACAAGGACAGAGGCAGAGAAGAATCTATGTTCTATTGTGGTACATGTCCTCAGTACCACAAAACAAACAAACAACGAAATAAAACAAAAATGTGAGAAGAAACTGGCTTCTGAGGTAACTGGGAGACTGTCCCTATCTAAGGATAGTCCCCAAAGATAGTCCCCAAAGCCCCCAGACATAAGCAAGATTCTGGTTCCTAAAATGGCCTAGCCTTTCCCTGCCTTGATGTCTCATTTTCAAGATAAAGAGCACAGACCCCTGTCAGGCTATGGGCTGAAGAGGGCAGTTTTCCACTGAGTCTGCCCCAGGGGAGAGCCCGGATCCAGCCAGCTCTGGGCCCTGGCGTCAGGGAACCAGCAGGTTCCTGTCCTTCCTGGTGCCAGACAGCCCCGCGGCTAGAGTGCACACAGCACCGCACCACAGTCCAGGAGATAACCCAGATGTCCCCTGTTCCCTCCACATAATCAAGGCCTATGAATTTCTTTAAAATCATATAACATCGATTCTTCTCTGCCTTTGTCCTTGTCCTTTTCCAAACTAGAATCAACTTCTGGAGGCACCAAAAATCTCAGCAGAGGCTGAAAAGATGAATAAGAGTTTCCAAAATAAAGAAAGAAGGATCACTTCAAGTCTTAAGAACAGGACACACAAGGCCGACACATGGAGCAGTGTTTTGCGTACAGGATGGAGGTCCGAGCTGTGCCCTGTGACATGATAGCTCAGCACATGAACTCATGGCTGCACTATCTGTGCTTGAATTCCAGCAAGTTATTTCTCTGTTCCTCAGCTCCTCACTTACATAATAGGACTATAATAGTGCCCACCTCCTAGGCTTGTTGGGAAGATTAAATTAATCAATATATGGAGAAAACTTGAACAGTATTGGTACACACTAAGTGCCCCAGGGGTGTTAGATAGTACTCTTCCCAATTTACATGTTAGCTTTGGAATAGCTGGGCTCCCTTCTTTCACCACTGGACCCCAAGTCCATCCTTCCTTTCTCTTTTATGCTGGAGGATGAACTCAGAGGTGCTTTACCACTCAGAAAAATCCCCAGTCCTTTTTATTCTTTTTTTTTAGACAGGGTCTCACTAAGTTGCTGAGGATTTCCCTAAATTGCTGAGGCTAGCCTCGTACTTGATCCTCCTGTCTCAGCCTCCCAAGGCTGTGATTAAAGGCATGGCAAGGGAGCTTTGTTTGATTAATTTGAAATGGCTTTCTGTTCCACATCACCCCAATGCACTCACCTGCTGTAACTTTTCTGTATTGATGATTTTATGAACTTATTCCTCAATGCGTGGATATTTGAGTTGTTTCTACTCTGTTGTGAAAAATACTGATATGAATATTGTGTACAGATTTTTCAATTGTCTTGGGTATATAGCTAAGTGTTGAATTGATGGGTCATATGGTAAATATCTTTCCCCCTCAGTACTGGGAATTGCTGGAGTTCATTCACACTAACACAGAGGGAAGTTTACTACAGAAAATCAAGGAGTTGTCTTGTGACACAATGACTCATTATGCATTCAACATTCACTCAGCAAATGTTACTATGTGCCAGGCATCATGTTCCAAGGACTTCCTCATCTAGGAGATTTAGGCAGAGGGTGATTAATTGATTGAAGGTTAATATCTTTCTTTCTAACTATTTGCAAAATTAAGCACTTATTTCCCATCTTTAAATTCCTTTTAAGGGATAATACATTTCTGCTTGGATCAAGGTTCTAAATTATCCAAAGATTTTATAATCAAATATCTAGCAGCATAGGAAATCCAAGATTCTCTCATCTTCTGAAGTACATGAAATCATAAAATATGTTAGCAGGGCTGTGAACCCTGGAAACAATGTGTGTGTGTGTGCGTGTGTGTGTGTGTGTGTGTAGATGTGGCTCAGTGTCTGAGTTTGAGATGTATGTTTGTATACTCCACCCGCTCCCAGGATGCCCCAGAACTGTTAAAAGTGGTTGTCTTCAGCTTGGCACCGTGGCACACACTGTAATCTCAGCGGTTCAGAGGCTGAGACAGGAGGATCTCGAGTTCAAAGCCAGCCTCAGCAATGGAGAGGCCCTGAGCAAATCAATGAGACCCTATCTCTAAATAAAATACAAAATAGGGTTGGGGATGTGGCTCAGAGGTCGAGTGGCCCTGAATTCAATCCCTGGCACCAAAAAAAAAAAAAAAAAAAAGTGGTGGTTGTGTTCGGCTAGGTTGGAGGTGCAGCTCAGTGGTAGAGCACTTGCTTAGCATGCCCTGTTCATCCCCAGCACTCCCCCCTCAAAAAAAAAAAAAGGCAGTTTCCTCTGGGAAATACTTGCCTAGAACACAGAAATGGTTATAATTAAGCTGCAATTCACAGACAATATAATTCACCCTTTTAAATGTATGATTGCTGGGTCATATGGTAGCTCTGTATTTAACCTTTGAGGAACTAGAAAACTTTTTTCTAAAGTAATTGCATCATTTGCATTTCCACCAGCAATTTATGAAGTTTCCAATTTCTCAACATCCTGATCAATGCTTGTTATCTTGTTTTAAAAATTGCTGCCGGGTCTGAAAGTCTATGGGATGTGATATTTAGTCTTGCTTTAGTTCTGCCTACATCTATTGTGATGTGATCTTTGTGTGGGGTTAACAGTGTTGGAAAATAAGAACTCCTGTTTTCTCTTCCTCTTTCAGAATTAGGATATCAGCCTGTGCACACTCAAAATATTCCCAGGGCTACTTTCAGCATTCCAAAAAGCCTAATAACCTATATGTTCCCTCTCAATAGAGGATCTAGACTAACCAAAAGTGAAATAATGTTTTTTTTTTGTTGTTGTTGTTTTTAGATGGGTCTTACTATGTTACTCAGATTGGCTTTCA
Organism: Spermophilus citellus; assembly: GCF_964194105.1. Lineage (NCBI taxonomy): Eukaryota > Metazoa > Chordata > Mammalia > Rodentia > Sciuridae > Spermophilus > Spermophilus citellus. The sequence continues at coordinate 177,503,815 of NC_138184.1, read as the reverse complement.
ACTCCCAGCCTCAAAAGATCCTCCTGCCTCTCAGCCTACTGAGTAGCTAGGGATACAGGTGTATACCACTGCACCTGGCTTTAGTGATTTAATTTTGACTAAAGTTATTTGAATTAAGTTTAGGTTGCTTAAAATATAAGGGGCATTTTTCAGGTTTTATCACCACCTAGTAGTGCAAACCCAGGATATGGTGAATGCTGAATGAGTAAATGAACATATATTAGTACTCTCATTAATCTGAATCTGTAATACCAGAGATTGCCTGAGAAAATTTCAGGCAAGACATAAGACTTAATAAAAGAACAGCAACTTTTATTAGAATGGAAAGAAGAAAAGGAAAAAAAAAAAAACCCACTCTCAAGAGATAGAGTGGGGGGAGGGGGGATAGTAGAGGATAGGAAAGGCAGCAGAATACAACAGACATGAGTATGTCAATATGTAAATCAATGGAAGTGTAACTGATGTGATTCTGCAATCTGTATACAGGGTAAAAATGGGAGTTCATAACCCACTTGAATCAAAGTGTGAAATATGATATATCAAGAACTATGTAATGTTTTGAACAACCAACAATAAAAAAAAAAGAGAGAGTGGGTCCTCTCAGAAGAGTTGTAACATTCCTTTGTGTCCAGCTTTTATTGGGGGATGAGGGGAGTTGTTAGATGGTCCCACCGAGTATTACCTTTTGACTCTGGATTGAGAGACTACATTAGCCCTAAAGGCAATTTGGTCATTTTGGCCCCTACTGCTGGGCCCTAATTGGAACTGGTTTTACAGAATTTATGGTGGGCTCTGATCTTAATCAGGCTGCTTTCCTAGGTCTGGGAACCTCTGGGCTGTGTTGTTCGTGCGGGGTCTTGCTTAAGATGTTCTAGCAATTAGGCTCTGCAGAGCAAACATATTCTTGCCCTTTGGTTCTTGCCCCCTGAATTTATCTATCTTGCTGATGTTATAAGATGAATATTAATAGGACGAGATCAGGCAAGGGTCCTGAAATAGCTATCTTGTCAGACCTTGCAGTGCCACTGGGGCAGGCTGTTGATAAACTGATTTGCTCTGTATTAAGTTTTTGTTTTGTTTTGTTTTGATTTTGTTTTTATTGCTTTGCTAGCAAAGGAGGAACACAGGGGATTCCTGTCCTAAAGGCTGTGATTCTGCCCATCAGCAGGAACGGGGCTTTTTAAAGAGGTGATTGAAAGGCTACATTCCATGTGTTCTCTGTTGGAGTTGTAACTCACTTGTTAATTTGGGAGATAGTCATTTCTGAGATAATCTGGTACCTAGTCTGGATTAGTTCCTATGGCGGGTTTGTGCTCAAGGACAGATAGCTGCCTAGGATGGGGAAGAAAGATAGTCCTGTTTCCCCTGAGATTAGGGTAGGGGAGAGCTTAGGGAGGAGCAGGGAGAGAGGAGGAGAAGAAAATATGTCCATTTAAAAAATAAATTGCAGTTTCTGGATGCTATGGCACATGCCTGTAATCCCAGCAGCTCAGGAGGCAGAGACAGGAGGATTGAGACTTCAGAGTCAGCCTCAGCCATGGCAAGGCACTAAGCAACTCAGTGAGACCCTCTCTAAATAAAATACAAAAAAGGGCTGGGGATGTGGCTCATGGTCAAATGCCCCTGAGTTAAATTCCTGTATCCCCACCACCATGGCAGAGCAGCAAGAGCTACATTCAAAGTATAAAGTGGACCACTATTACAAAGTGCTTTGATAACAGACATCCTCTACATAGAGATATAAGGGATTATTATGATTAATTAATTTTCTAAACATGTATCACATTATTCTCTTCAGTGGAGCAAGAATTAGTTAAAATTTTGCCCTGAAAGAGTTCATAGTCTAAGATTTTCATTGATGTAAAGTGACTTTTATCAAAGACAGTGAAAAAAGGGATATAACAAGGCCATGTGTGTGATTGGACTCTGAGTTTGGTGTTGGAAAATTCACTCTTATTTGTTAAGTGTGGCTATAGGGTGTTAATCAGTTCATTAGAACCCTGGGGATGCGCAGGGCCTCTGGCGGTCTCTTTCATTTTTGTATCCTCAACATCCAGTACAGTTATTGGCACATAACACAAGGATAATACCAGTGATGATAATAATAACAAAATATAATTGATACTTGTTGAACACCTTGTATTAAACATTATGATAAATGCCTTGCCAGATAACCTCATTTCATCTTCAAAACCATCTTATGGGGTGGCCATTATCAACCACCCTGAGAAAGAGCTGATGAGAAAGCTGAGCTTCAAAAAAGATGAATATAGTTTGGATCTGAATGTCCCCCAGTGGTTCATGTGTTGAGGGCTTGGTCCCCAATGTGGCAGTGTTCAGAGGTGGGACTTTGGGGACGTAATTGGATCATGGGGGTTCATGGTGGGTTAATCCATTGATTCATAATTCTGTGGCATTTTGGGGAGATGGTGGATTCTTTCTTTCACTGCAGGCATTTCCATGAAAGGTATGCCTTGTGTCTGGCCCCTTCCACACTCTCTGCTTCTTGGCCACCATGAGGTGAGCAGTTCTGCTCCACTGCCCTCTCTCCACCATGACCTTCTGCTTCACCACAGGCCCAAAGAAATGTAACCAGCCAACCATGCACTGAAACCACTGAAAACATGAGCCAAAGTAAATCTTTCCTCCTTTAAGTTGTTATTCTTAGATATTTTATCACATCAATGAAAAGCTGTGACCACATACCTAATGCAACACAAAGAGGTAATTTATCCAAAGTCACCCAGTGAGTAAGTGTGAAGCTGGGCTTTAACCTATGTACATTTGTCCTAGAATCACTTCTCTTAACTGGGATGCCCTGAAATGCCAATGTGACACATCCAGTTCTCTTAGTGTCTCTTTTGTTGTAGGGACAATGAATACATGAAGACAGTAGGCTCGTAGAGCTTGGTGATACTTGCTTTCATGATCCCCTAGTCAGCTGCCCAAGCTTCTGATTCTGCTGCTTCACATTACATTCTGTTATCTTTTGGGTCCTCAAGTGGACTTTCTTTTTTTACAGGTTGGGAAGCAAACCCAGAGCCTTATGTGTGTTAGGTAAATGTTCTACCACTGAGTCATACACCCAGCCAAGCTGGACTTTTGCATAGAGGAAAGAAAACACTCATTAACCAATCAGCACAGGATCTGAAAGTTTTATTTCTCCATATGTCAATTTTATGTGAGTTTTATTAATATTAAGTGAGTTTTTATAATGACTATATACCATCTAATTTATTTTTAAATTTTAATATATATGAGTCATACATAAACTTAAATGATGGATAAGTCCAGAGTCTTATCATCTGAGGGTATGACCAAACTATAAAGTTTCTCCATCTGTGGGTTAAATAATTGAGGAGTAGGAGGCACATAATTCAGACTCCAAAATGCCTTGTAGGAATCCAGCTTGACATGACTGCCGCCCTTTTGGTCGCAACCACCATTTTGTTTACCCACTGACTTTGGCACACTTCTCAAACCCTATAGAACAACTGTGCCAGCCACTGATGCTCAGACTGAAGTAGGACAGAAGAGGCTGGATACCTGAGGAGTTTTCAGGAATCAGGTTTATTGACTGTAGGGTTTAGAGGTGGCTCTTGCCCAAGAATTCTTCCTCTGAAGAATTAATGTAGAAATTATTCAAATTTTATAACCAGTGTGTGGGGGGGGGTCTAGGAGGTTCATATGATAAGCACATTTCATTCTATCTTCTAGATAAACAGGGGTTTCACAAGTTTTCTCCTGCAAACCTGGCATTTATAAACAAAGAGGAAGCTACAGATCACAATGTCATCTGCAGATTTTTGTTGAGAGTAGATGTTCTGTGCAAAAAGCTCTTGATAAGAAGGGGAATTTACATGCCACAAATATGGTAAGGGTCTTCTAGGTAGAGGTCTCTGGCCTGTTTCATTGCTTCCTTGATGATTGTTATTTAATTATTTAAGTCAAAGATCATCATCCTCCTCTTGGCTTAAAGCTTTATATAATGTCATAATCTCAGTTGTCTTTTTTTTCAACAGCTGCTTCCATAGTAGACCCAATAGTTCTGATGTAAAGGGGAGTCAAACATGGGAGCAATAAACAGGTTAACAGTAGAATACTTACTATGCCAATTAAGCTTTTTAAATTCACCAACAGTTGAAAACCATCCTCCAAATAGTGAGATTAGATCCCCGCATCAGAGTCCTTGAGGGGTTGGTCTGTCAGGTCCAGTTTACTGGTGAACACTTTATAACGCCAATGCAGTTGTGATCAGGTTGCCCAATCCCAATGGGCAACGGAGTTGTCGGGTTTAGACATCGGACAACTTTAATGTGGACATGTGGACTTTCACGTGATGTGCCCTTTCACATAATGTGCCCTGGTGCCGCGTCCGGCCACAGAAGCGAGTCCGGCGAGGGACGGTGGGGTTAAGAAATACACAGGACACCAAGGTTCTTCATCCAGGAGGAGGCATGTGTGCGCGCGCTTTATTATCAAAGTTTGTTCCCTTATATACTTTCTATAACTGCAGTGGAAATTTAGCCAAAACAGGGGAGGAATAACACCTGCTACTCTTGGGTTACCGTGACCATCCCTTATCAGGAAGCTCCGAGAAGGTCAAGATGTTCCCAAAAAGGCACATATGTCTGAGGCAGATAAACATGAAACCGCAAGCCTGCATCACGACCCTGTGAGCTGGCCACTTTGACATGCAGAACAAGGAACTGGGGACTGGGCCCGGGGGCCAGGGAAGGCCTGCTACCAGCAAGTCCCCCTCTTTTGTTTTTTGCATGTCAAAGGGAATCAAGTAGCCCCTGTCTTAGGTCGTCCACAGCCCCTGCACTGCTTACCCGTCTCTGGGGAGGCCCCATTCCCCTGGCTTAGGTTGCAGTGCAAGCGTGGAAGTTGCCTGTCACTGGGTACTACAAGATCAGCTCTTGTCCTACGTAAATGGACACTTTTCAGTTAGGGTGTCATGGCCAGCAGGACACAACTGCGGATCCCAGTCACCATCTTTGGCAGTGGGATAGCTATGACCAGGGAGCTTTCTGAACGTAAGGGTCTGGGATGACGGCACCAAGTCAGCAGGGTAATTAGGGACCTGGGCAAAAGCAGGCACATAGGAGGGCTCGGGTATTGGCTCCTGTCCAGTTACATCTCATCTCCGGATGGGTCGTAAGTACATTTCGTGGGCGGAGTCATCCATCTTCAGGCGTTGGTAGTGAACCTGTATTGGCTTGGAGGTTAAGATGTTAATCTGGTCCTTAATGAATTGAGTTATCCTATTTATAACACAAGGTCCCAAGGTTGCAATCAAAAGAAGACTCAGTAAGGGCCCCAGGAGGGGAAGAAAGTAGAGCAGGAACCCATTCATCCCAGTCCAAAGAGGGTTCTCGAATAATTCTTTTTTCCTTTTCTCTAGGTCTTCTTGAAGCTCCTTGATTTTAGTGCGAACTATGCCTGATTTATTGGCATAGAAGCAGCACCTTTCTCCCAAAGCTAAGCAAATCCCTCCCTGATTGGTGGTCAGCAGATCTAGGGCTCGCCTATTCTGAAGGACTACTTCTGCCAAAGAGTCAATTTGGTCTTGTAGGTCCCCAATAGTGCCAGATAGGGTCTGCACATCATCTATAAGCTGCTGAGATAGACGGCGATAAGAATGTATGGCTGTACCCAGTCCAGCTGTGCCTGTGCCCACAGCAGCCGTTATCCCCAGTGTGGCGAGTAGTGGTAAAGCCTGTGTAGCTTGCCTGTGCCTTTTTACTAGGGTGTCTAGACTGGGAATAGGTAAGGGCTCATCCCCAGGGACAATGGTTATATCAGGGAGGAGCAAGGCGAGAACACAGCTACCTGTCCAGTTGGCAGGGAGTTGGGGGAAGGCAGAGTTCCCACCACACATAAAAACAGTGCCATTAGGGGGACAGAGAGCTGGAGTGGGGAGCAGTTCCCAAAGGAGGTCACTCCAACATCCACATCGTAGGTATTGTTTTGCATCATACCCAGAAGGCATATTGTAAAGACACCCATGGGCTGGACCTTGAAAGGCAGTCGGGGCTGGCAGGTCTCATCATCAGATATGGTGGCATTGATAGGAACCGCCACAGGCATGACCACCCCTGTTGTCATGCAGAGCCAGCAGTCACTAGCAAGCGTGGGATCAGAGTTGTTAAGTAAGAAAAGGGTGGTTTTTAAGATATCCCACGTATTGGCATCCAGATCTGGGAGCTGAGACTTAGGCAGCACCAAGGGGTGGTATATGAGGTCAGGGACCTGTGGTTTCAAGAGCCTGATGATTTGAAGATGTTTAACAGAATCCGTGCCCCCCCCCCGTCAGAGATCCCTGTGGGGGCTTCAGTGGGCCAACAGGAGGGCTTACCCAGCTGACCGAAGTTTAGATTCAACTCCCCCTTGGCCGAAAAGAAACGGCGTGAAGTGAAAAGTCACTCCCACCCCCTCCCCCGACCGGGTCTCGGTCAATCTGGCCTCAAAATACTGTCTTCCCTTGTGTACACAAATCGAGGCCGTCTCATAGCAAGAGACATGAACTGCTGAAGTATAAGTACAAGTTGTGGAGCAGTTACTGAGGGTTTTTTCGGGACCAGGGGAGTTAATCTTTGGTTTGTTCATGCATACCCACTTAGGGTGGTGAAAGCCCCCAATTTGTTGATGAACTTCAGCCCGGAGGTAGGCTACCCTGGTTACACAATCGGCAGTCTGGATCCAGCTACTGGGGGCCTGATTCCAATTCCCTGAATCCCAAATTTAGATAGTTTCAGAATTTTGCACTTAGCATGTAAAAAGGAGGGGCTTAGAAGTTCACAGTCTGCAGAAGTTCACAAAAGGCAGTTTTTTGTTTTTTTTTTTTTTTTTTTTTTTTTTTTTGGTTCTGGGCAAGTTAACCCTTCAAGGACACTTGAGAGGGGGAGAGCTTTTTCTTCCTTTTCTTTTTTTTTTTTTTTTTTGTCAGCTGTTACCATGGAGCCCAGTTAGTAACTCCCTTATCTTAGAAATGTAGTCAGCACTGTGAAGCCCAGCTCAAGGCCAGAGGCCTTGTTTACATATTTTTGTGAAAAACTAGTAAGGGGGTGTCCAGCACCTGGAGTGCTGATTTTTTCAGACAATGGCCAAGTAAAACAGGGCAACATGAAAAGTGGAAGTTTATCTACATTAAACTCTTTTGTAAAGATTTTTTTTTTTGCTTATATTTTGGAACAATTTCTGAAAACCTTAGAATCTATAAACAAATTATTATACTTTGATAAGAAATATCAATGAAAATATAGTTAAAACCCTTAGATATTTTGCAGAAATAATTATAATTATTTATCATTTTATGAGTTTAAACAGTAACTTTTGAGAATTAGAAACTACTTGATTGTATTTTCACTTAAAAGCAAATTTATAGTAAACACATTTATCTCAAATATCTATAACTGAAAAGGCAGAGTATCTGATAAATGTAAATATAAAACATAATTATGGGTTTTCTGTTGAAGAAAAACAATTAGGCAAATATATATTAACTAATCAATTAGGCATGTGCTAATTAATTTATAGATTAACAAATATAGGTTATCTAAATATCTAAAAAATATATATATAAAGAATAATAACAACTTATAATTGTATTAACTTTATGTAACCACATGGTCTTAAAATATTTGGATCCATTTTAATTTATTTTTAACTAGGAGTGCACTCTTCTATGTGATGTCACTTGATGTAACTGAAATAAGATCCTTGGGTATACATTTTTATTGTTATAGTTAGCAATGAGAATAAGGATTTTTTGGTCATCACAGGAACTTTGCCGGCTTGTTCCTGTGGCGAGCAAATGCATCCTCATAACCTCCAAAATTAAAAGTAAAATATAAAGAAGCATATTTGATATCTCTCATCAATAAAACATTATTTAGTAACACAACTATAGAGAAAAGTCAGGTTATTTAACTTAGAACTAACTTAAATTTAGGACTGTAACATAGAAACCTGTGGAATTAAATTTTGTCTGAAAAAGATATCTTTCATTAGCATTTACAGGTAGGCATTTTTAAAAATACAGGCTCTGAGCAGCTCCGGTAGAAATCTGAAACACAGTAGTACAGGTTAGTGGCTGGAAGGCGGGACTAGAAGTCCTGTCTGAGTGACTGTGGAAGAACCAATCGGAAGCCCGCAAAAGTGTGGGAGGTGGGACCAGGAAGCCGCTCTTCCGGCCAGGCACCCCATGGTTACCATGGTGATGCAAACAACATGGAGTCCGCTGCCCATTTTCAGGGCAAAAGTTCCCCAAGTTTTCCTAGGCGATTGCATTTTGTTTGATTTTGTCTGCATTTTCCCCCGCCTGGCCAAGATCTTACTGCGGTAGCAGCTTGTTCTGTCTCTGCGACCTGCGGTTGCAGCTCGTGTACATCCTGCACTTCCTGGAGTTCCCTTGGGGAGTCTACAGATAGAAAGGGGTTGGCCCATGGGAGGTGATGAAGTCGCCCACTCCCCGGGGCACCATTCCGTCCCTGGATTGCCCCGTACACCTTGGCTTCCGGGGCCCGGGGCGGGCCCCTGTTCCCGTTTCCCGGCTGCTGTGGCTATCTGAGCATAGATCCCAGGATCATAATTAATTTGTTGATTTATGATTGCATATTGTCCCAAGCCTGTTAACATTTTGAGGTTACGCCGTGGAAGCCGTAGTCTTGATTGACTCGGGCTAGCTCGCGACACCTCTCTTGATTTTCACTTTTCCACAACAAAAAATCCCCTCCGGACAACACAGCCCTGCAAAGCTGTTGCCAATCACTGTTATTGAGAAAGCCTCCTGTCAGAAACCAAGGACAAGCCTGGGCTATAGTTTCAACAAATTCGGTTGCTGTCTTGGTTTTTATTCCTGTTCCTTGTTTGCTTAACAGTTCTTTAACTTCGTTGGCCAGACGAAGCTTCGCTGTTGAGTTACCCATGGTACGTACCCTGTCTCTTTTGAATTATCTTTGATCCAATCCTCCCCCTTCTCCCTTAGAAGGTGAGCCTCGTCTGCTTACCCCTTCTTTCTGGATCTCGGTGGGAACCTCCAGATGCTACGACCGGCTGACAGAAGCCGAGTCCGGCAAGGGACGGTGGGGTTAAGAAATACACAGGATACCAAGGTTCTTCATCCAGGAGGAGGCATGTGTGCACGTGCTTTATTATCAAAGTTTGTTCCCTTATATACTTTCTATAACTGCAGTGGAAATTTAGCCAAAACAGGGGAGGAATAACACCTGCTACTCTTGGGTTACCGTGATCGTCCCTTATCAGGAAGCTCCGAGAAGGCCAAGATGTTCCCAAAAAGGCACATATGTCTGAGGCAGATAAACATGAAACCTCAAGCCTGCATCACGACCCTGTGAGCTGGCCACTTTGACATGCAGAACAAGGAACTGGGGGCTGGGCCCCGGGGGCCAGGGAAGGCCTGCTACCAGCACCCTGGTATCTGACCATCCTCTCAATAGTCAGCCAATATTGTTCTTTGTTCTCTAACAATGTCAAAATTGAATGAGGAACTCTGACAACCAATTCTTGCCCCAGATCCAGTTTATCAGCTTTCGACTCCAGAAGGGCTATAGCTACAAGGGCCAAGGGCCTGTAAACAAGGTGGCTAGCCTTGAGCTACGGAGTCCAGCTGTTTAGAATGATAGGTCACTGAATGGTGCCATGTCCCCAGCATTTGAGTCAGAACTCCTACAGCTATTTCAGACCATTCATGGACATGCAGAAAGAAAGGCTTTGTGAGGCCAGGGAGTCCTAGTCCAGATGTACCAGTGAGTGCTCGTTTAATGTCCTCAAAGGCCTTTTGCTGAGCTGGCCCCTGCATCAGAGGATCCCATTCTCCCCCTTTGTGGTTTCTTAGAGGAGTTTGGCCATAACTGAAAAGTTAGGGATCCTTATACAGCAGAATCCAGCAGCACCCAAGAACTCTGATCTGACTGTGGGTTAAAGGAAACAGAAGTGAGCAGATCACCTGTTTCCTCTCAGGGCAAGTTGCTGTTGTCCCGGGGTCAGATAGAAACCAAGGTACTTGACTTTTTCTTGATAGATGTGGGCTTTCTTCCTTTGAGACTTTGTAAGCATTTCCACATAGGAGAGTGAGAAGCAGTTGTGTCCCCTTTATGCAGTCTTCTCTGGTTGCCCTGGCCAACAAGAGATCATCTACAGATTGGAGCAATGTGTATTCACATCAGAGGCCAGCTATGCCTGTAATAGAGATCAAACACATTTTCATCTTTCCATAATGTCAGAATTTGTTGAATAACAATAAATTCATAAGTTACATGGTTACATGGAGTTCTTGTGGGTCACCTGGCAATCACAGGTTCTTTTATTCCAATCTTAATTACTATCTATAATACTCAAGTCACACATCATACTTTACACAATGATATATATAGGTTACAGATTTTTAAAAAGATTAAGGCAGCCATGGGGGTTTAGGTGGCTGAATTGAACAAAGGCCAGCAGATATGAATCTGTCACTGTAGGTGGTCAGATAAGATTTCAACAAGCCAGCCATAGAATTTGTTCAGGGTACAGAACTGTCAAAATGGGGAATTTATTCTAGACCAGGGTCCAGACAGACATCAGGCAGTTTTGAAGGTCACTGAATGGTGCCATGTCCTGAATGGGACATATTAAGCAGGAAGATCAACCTCAACTGAAGCCAGAGAAAAGAGAATTGGAGGTTTGTAATCTGTTCCTCTTGTGACTAGATTATCAGAAGTTCTGATAGTGACTCAGGTCATTATGTGCTGCCGCAACCAGTCTTAGGGTGCTCCTGTTTTTGTGGACCTAAGGTGAGGGAATTATTTTATTTGGTGGTCTGGTGTGTTTGTTAAGTCCATGGGCCTGGTTTTTCTGATATGGGGTTGATTCATTCATGCATCCATGTGCTTCAGATTTAATTCAACAAGTTCACTGGTGAACATTTTTTATTAGCACAATTAATTCATCAATTTATGCCTTATAGTTGTACTGTGCAGATGGTGGTTGTTTACTTGTACAAACAAGGTGTAGAGTCATTCTAACTTAGCACTTAAAATGAGCAACTCACTGCTTTCTAAAATGGAGTAACTCGCAGCGAGACACAGCCTGAAAACTACTGTTCTATTCATCGTGGAATAGCTATGAGCAAGACATAGCCTGTCTCAAATAAAATGAATTTCTAAATTGGCAGGGGATGTAGAGAATCCCTGGGTTTAATCCCCACTACTGTAAAACAAGCTGGGCATGGAGGTACATACCTGTAATCCCAGTAGTTTGGTAGGCTGAGGTAGAATAATGGCAAATTCAAGGCCAGCCTCAGCAACTTAACAAGACAATGTCTCAAAAATTTTAAAAAACTACAAGGATGTACAGCTCAGTGGTAAAGTATCCCTGCACTCAATCCCCAGTACAAACAAACAGACAAAAACCGCCAAAACCAAAACACTCAAAATACAAAACCAAAAAAAAAAAAATCCTCTCTAAGTAATAATCTAATGGAGATAAATGACTATATGTTTGTTGTAGTTGTTGTTCTTGTTTGGTTTGGGGATGGGACCCAAGCGCTTTACCACTGAGATACACCCTGAACCCTATGAGAATTTTTCAGAGCAGTAAAGGGGTCCATTATTATCAATTGAGAACATGCTTATCAATTGGGAGGGATACACTTTGAATGACATCAGCAAGTCACATCCCAACATGAAAAAGAACTAGAAATAGGGATGGGTGAGATTTCCAGAACCAAATGAGAGAGTTGGGAGTCTGAGACACTAGATAGTTTAGACTGCTTTTCAGGACAGTGTGGCGGGGGGTGTGTGCTTAGGAGGGACTGGGCTATTTAATTGAGGCTGTCCATTAAGAATGGTCAGCTTGACTCTCTAGTTATACCCAGGGCTTGGAAGAGTCAGTCAAGAAAAGGGAAAAGGGGCGGGGTCTCCTCCAATGCCTGTGTACTTTTTCCCTCTTTATCCTTCTCCCAGCAGCAATATCTGTCCTTCTTGACTGGGACAAGAGGCAGTAAGACAGCCACTCATTCTCCACTAGCCAACTTGGAGCAGAGTGATGAAGTTATCCAGCTGGCAACAGAAATGTCCGGGCATCTGTGTCTGGGATAGAGGTGCCAGCCAGCTAGGAAGAGGGAGAATGTGCCTATGTGCACACATGTGTGTAAATATGAGGCATGTGTGTGAGGGGGAAGTCATTTTTGTAATGATGAATGAAAACAGCACAGAAATCTGGAGAACCCCTGTTGGCTTCCAACACTTTGACCCCTGCACTTCCACCCCCTGTCGGGACAGCAAGACACCTGCCTTCTTGATAGCACTTCCACCACCATTTGTCAAGTAGTAGGAAGCTCCAGGGCTGGTTTTTGTGGCTGCCAGGCCTTCCCATACTCAAAACCCAGGGACCAACAAAACAAGATGACAGGAGGAAGGTTCCCTCTAGATTTCATTTTATTTTTTGATACTGGAGATTGAACCCAGGGGTACTTTAACCACTGAGCTACATTCCCAGCACCCCCCCCCACCTTTTTAAAATTTGAGACAGGGTCTCCCTAAGTTGCCCAGGCTGACTTTGATTTGTGAGATTACAAGTGTATGCCACAGTGTGTGTGTGTATGTGTTGGGGGGTCCTGGAACCAATTTCCCACAGATAAAAAGGGACAACTGAATATGCTCATATTTGAAAATTGGAAACTATAAAACTTCCATAATCCACCCACTCTCACTTTAAAAACTTCCACAGGCCATATACATTCTACCATAGGTTGTTCCCATCACATTAAGATGCACACACAGCATTGAAGTTACTGTTAAGCTGGGTGTGGTGGCTGTTAAGCTGGGTGTGGTGGCATACACTTATAATCTCAGCAACTTGGGAGGCTAGGCAGGAGGATCACAAGAGTGAAGCCAGCCTCAGCAATTTAGTGAGGCCCTGTGTCAAAAAATAAAAAGGGCTGGGGATGTGGCTCAGGGGTAATGCATCTCTGGGTTCAATCCTCAGCATATATATATTCTATTGAAGCTGGGAAAGTGAGGTGCACCTGTATTTCTAGTAACTTGGGAGGCTGAGAAAGGAGGATCTCAAGTTCAAGGCTGACCTTGGTTCCTCAATAACTAAGAAAGACCCTGTTTCAAAAAGTAAGTAAGTAAGTAAGTAAGTAAGTAGATAGGACTGTGAATGTAGCTCAGTGACAAAGCATCCCTGGGTTCAACTCCCAGTACAAAAAAAAAAAAAAAAAAAAAAAAAGACTGCATTGAATTGCAATTGTCCAATTGACATATGTGAAATTTTGCTGACCACTGATGAACCATCTACTTGTTTTGGTGTGCTGGGAATTGAACCCAGGGTGCCCTATGCCCATCTTTCAGGGCTGTCCCACTGGCTATGGGGCTCTTCTCCTGGTACCCCCTACCTACACTGTCATAGCTCTCCCACTTACTCCCACCTCCTATCAGCTGCCTTGCTGCTCTCATTTGTTTGTTTTGCCATGCTAGGGATTGAACCCAGGGCCTTGCACATGCTAGGCAAGTGTTCAACTATTGACTGAGTGACACCCCCACTCCTGCCCCAAGCTCTTGACCTAATTTCCCCATTCAATTCACATGATTGTTTGTCCTTCATTGCACACATATTGTCACAATGTTGCTCAAGGGGTGAATTTACCAAATGTGAATACATTTTAATTTTTTTTTCTCTGATTCTAACAGTAACAGTTGCCATTGGGAGAAAAAAGAAGTTCATCATCATTTAACACAGATATGATCATTGTTAACTGCTGTTGCACAACAAATACCAATAGTCACTAAGCAGCTGTCCTGTTCTCCCCCCTCCAAAAAATTTTTTTGTGAAATATCTTAGATATACAAAAATGGTTACTTTATCAAATAAATATTTGTTGATTACCTAGTATATGTCAAGCACTGTTTTGGGTTTATGGATATAGTAATTTCAAAAATTGTACAATCCTCACTTTCAAGAAGTTATCTTCTAGTGGGGGAAGATAGCTAATCAAAAATACAGTGCCGCGTCCGGCAGAAATGGACCGAGTCCGGCGGGAGACGTCGGGGTTAAAAGAATTCACAGGACACCAAGGTTCTTCATCCAGGGAGAGTCTGACTTTATTATCTCAGCTCATACTTATATATTTCTTTCAGACAGAATGGAAAGTTACTGGTAGGCAGAAGCAAGGACGGAGGGGGGCAGGTGGTCCTTGTCGACTCATACTAAGCCTTCAACCAGGAACCTTATCAGACCCAAGCAGGTCGGGACGTTCCCACATGACTGTTATAGGCTGAATATGAAAACAGACACCACAAATCTTTCAAGGCCTTGGGAGCTGGCCTCTTTGACGTGCACACAAGAAACCAGGGCCGGCACCAAGCCCCGGGGGCCAGGGGGAATCCGAGCCAGCAGTTCCCCCTCTTTTGTTTGTTGCACGTCAAAGGGAATCAAGTAGCCCCTGTCTTAGGTCGTTCACTGCCCTTACAGTGCTTACCCGTCTCTGGGGAGGCCCCATTCCCCTGTCTTAGGTTGCAGTGTAAGCGTGAAAGTTGCCCGTCTCTGGGTACTACAAGATCAGCTCGTTATTACCAAGGCATTTAGTGGTAGCGATCCAGCCAGTCATTATTGGGTCTCTAATCAGTTCCGGTTCAACAAGGCATAGAGTCAGAGGAGAGGAATAACAAAAATAAAGAAGGAAAAGGGGGTAAAAGGAGGAAGGCATGAAGCAGGGATCATTGTAGAAAAATCATCTTCGAATCGGTCGGAGACAAACTTCAGCAAAATCATCCTTGGTTTGTAGGCGTTGATAATGAACCTGTATTGGCTTAGAAGTCAGAATGTTAATTTGATCTTTAATAAATTGTGTTATTCTATTGACAAGGCAGGGGCCTACAGCAACTATAAGGAGAAGGCCCGACAGGGGTCCAAGCAAAGGAAGGAGATAAGGCAGAAATCCATTTAGTCCCGTCCAAAGGGGATTTTCAAGTAACTCCCTTTTTCTTTTCTCCAAGTCATCTTGAAGTTCCTTAATTTTTGTACCAGATCAGATTTATCACTAGTTCATAAAAGGGAGTTATCACCCGAAAGTTAGAAGCGGGTAGATGGACCCAATAGATGGGACTTGTTTGTCAAAACACTCCAGTAGGAGTTAATTTTGATGGCAGGATTATAAATGATAGGGGTATAGAATAATCTATCTGGGTAACCTGTATCTTTTGTGGGGCTGTTTTTATTAACCTGAGTGCCTTCAAGGCTTTTGGAGTAGGTTTTCACAGGGAGGTGGGTGAGGGGTCTCCTCTCAAAAGGTCATACAGGGGTTTAAGTTAGTAGTTCAATATACTTAATGTTTAATCAACAATGTGAATTTATTTACCAAAATTAATCTTTATCTTAAACAGTAAGAATTATTAGGCAATAAGGATCTTTCTTTAAAGAAGTAAACTTACATTTTAATAGGTGTTTATCATATCAAAATATGGACAAAATTTTTGCTCACATTAATATAGTTAAATTAGGAAAATAACCTGAAATACCCTTAAATTAATTATAGTCAGTTTAGTATATATAAATCTCTTTTTTAATTGTTCTAACTTTTTACATCATCTGTTTAGATACCAATATAAACCCCCCCCCCTTTTTTTTTTTTTTTTTTTTTTTAGGAAAATGAATATAAAGACCTTGTTTTACCCAAAGATGATTTCTTTCTTCTTTTTAGGATCCATGTGTGCTTTTTCTTTGTTGAAGCACCTTTTTCTTAAAAAAATATATACTTTGGAACAATTTCTGAAAACCTTAGAATCTATAAACAAATTATTATACTTTGATAAGAAATATCAATGAAAATATAGTTAAAACCCTTAGATATTTTGTAGAAATAATTATAATAGTTTATCATCTTGTAAGTTTAAACAGTAACCTTGAGAATTAGAAACTACTTGATTGTATTTTCACTTAAAAGCAAATTTATAGTAAACACATTTATCTCAAATATCTGTAACTGAAAAGGCAGAGTATCTTGATAAATGTAAATATAAAACATAAATTATGGGTTTCCTGTTGAAGGAAAACAATTAGGCAAATATATATTAACTAATCAATTAGGCATGTGCTAATTAATTTATGGATTAACAAATATAGGTTATTTAAATGTCTAAAAAATATATATTAAGAATAAGAACTTAACTTATAATTGTATTAACTTTATGTAACCACGTGGTCTTAAAATATTTGGATCCATTTTAATTTATTTTTAATTAGGAGTGCACTCTTTTATGTGACGTCACTTGATGTAACTGAAATAAGATCCTTGAGTATACATTTTATTTTTATAGTTAGCAATGAGAATAAGGATTTTTTGGTCATCACAGGAACTTTGCCGGCTTGTTCCTGTGACGAGCAAATGCATTCTCATAACCTCCAAAATTAAAGGTAAAATATAAAGAAGCATATTTGATATCTCTCATCAATAGAACATTATTTAGTAACACAACTATAAAGAAAAAGTCAGGTTATTTAACTTAGAACTAGCTTAAATTTAGGACTGTAACATAGAAACCTGTAGAATTAAATTTTGTCTGAAAAAGATATCTTTCGTTAGCATTTACAGGTAGGCATCTTTTAAAAATACAGGCTCTGAGCAGCTCCGGTAGAAATCTGAAACACAGCAGTACAGGTTAGTGGCTGGAAGGTGGGACTAGAAGTCCTGTCTAAGTGACTGTGGAAGAACCAATCAGTAGCCCCCAAAAGTGTGGAAGGTGGGACCAGGAAGCCGCTCTTCCGGCCAGGCACCCCATGGTTACCATGGTGATGCAAACAACATGGAGTCCGCTGCTCATTTTGGAGGCAAAAGTTCCCTAAGTTTTCCTAGCCGATTGCATTTTGTTTGATTTTGTCTGCATTTTTCCCTGCCTGGCCAAGATCTTACTGCGGTAGCAGCTTGTTTTGTCTCTGTATCGCCCCGTACACTCTGGCTTTCGGGGCCCGGGGTGGGCCCCTGTTCCCGTTTCCCGGCTGCAATGGGCGTCCCTGAGCAACAAACTTGGAAGGACACTCGCTGCTCCAATGATTCCCCTTGCCACATTGGGGACAGGGGCCAGGCATGTCTTCCCGACCCCGCCTATCCCCCTCGGGACAATTTCATTTCTTTCTATCTGCATCAATCGGGCTATGAAGTCAGAATAAGGCTCAGAGGGTCTTTGAACAATTTTTGAAATTTTTGTTTCAGCATTTGAAATAGGTAGAGCCTTCCAAGCCTGAACGGCTGCTGTAGCTATCTGAGCATAGACCCCAGGATCATAATTAATTTGTTGATTTATGATAGCATATTGTCCCGAGCCTGTTAACATTTCAAGGTTACGCCGTGGGAAGCCGGCGTCCTGATTGACTCGGGCTAGCTCGCGACACCTCTCTTGATTTTCACTTTCCCACAACAAAAAAAATCCCCTCCGAACAATACAGCCCTACAAAGCTGTTGCCAGTCACTAGGTGTCAGCTGATTGGCAGAGAAAGACTTGAAGAGAGTCAATGTGAAGGGGGCATGGGGTCTGTAATTAGTAACTGCCTCCTTTAGTTGTTTAATATCCTTAAAGGCTAAAGAAACATACACTCTGGCCGGCTGTCCATAGGCATCCAGGTTTTCAATTACTGGAAAAGTTTGGGCTATCTTAGGCTGCCACTGAATACCCTTGCCCCCCGCCTTCTGGGGTTGTCCTTGTCTCAATTGGGGTTGTAAGGAGGGAGCGCAACAGGGATTGGGGCCATAGGTGCTTTAAATCTTGGCTTCTTCATTCGACCCTCCTGTTCCTCTATCTCCCTTTCTAGTTTCTCCTCCTGCCAGCTGTTACCATGGAGCCCAGTTAGTAACTCCCTTATCTTAGAAATGTACTCAGCACTGTGAAGCCCAGCTCAAGGCCAGAGGCCTTGTTTACATATTTTTGTGAAAAACTAGTAAGGGAGTGTCTAGCGCCTGGAGTGCTAATTTTTTCAGACAGTAGCCAAATAAAACAGGGCAATATGAAAATAGGAAATTTATCCACATTGAACTTTTTTGTAGAGATTGTTTTGTAGAAAGTCCTAAAATAAGCCATGGTGAATATTCTGGAGAAGGTCAGTTAAGACTTTTTTGTGGGCCTATTAGGGAGGGGGAAGATGAGAAGGCGGGGTTGAGAGCAGCTAGGGTGGATCTAAGAATGAAGAAGGAGATGTGAAAGAATAATGGGAAAGGGGTAAGGACTCTGCCATTTGCTCTTCCTGGACCTGGCCAAGGACTTGTTCACATTCTGCAAGCTGTTCCTTAATCTTTATTTTATCTATTAACAAAGCATCTTTAACCAGTCTCCATAAAGAGAAAGTGGCGATTGGGATACTTTCCGGACCTTGATCCCTCAACAATCTTTGTAAATCACATCTGACCTGATCCCAATCATTGTTATTAAGAAATCCCCCTGTCAGAAACCAAGGACATGCCTGGGCAATAACTTCAACAAATTCTGTTACAGTTTTTGTTTTTATTCCTGTTCCTTGTGTGTTCAGCAGCTCCCTGAGTTCGTTGGCCAGACGAACTTTTGCTGCTGAGTTACCCATGGTTCCTTATTTAAGTTGCAACTTTTTCCCCCTTCTCTTATGGAAGGTCTCTTTTTCTTATGGAAGGACCCCTTCTTCTAATGGAAGGCTTCCAGTCTCTTTACTTTATGGAAGGACCCCTTCTGCTTATGGAAGGCTTCCAGTCTCTTTACTTTATGGAAGGACCCCTTCTGCTTATGGAAGGCTTCCAGTCTCTTTACTTTATGGAAGGACCCCTTCTGCTTATGGAAGGCTTCCAGTCCCCCCTCTCCGTGGAGGGAGCCCCCGTCCGCTTACCTCCTCTTTCCGGTCGGCGGAACCTCCAAACTGCCGCGTCCGGCAGAAAGACCGAGTCCGGCGGGAGACGTCGGGGTTAAAAGAATTCACAGGACACCAAGGTTCTTCATCCAGGGAGAGTCTGACTTTATTATCTCAGCTCATACTTATATATTTCTTTCAGACAGAATGGAAAGTTACTGGTAGGCAGAAGCAAGGACGGAGGGGGGCAGGTGGTCCTTGTCGACTCATACTAAGCCTTCAACCAGGAACCTTATCAGACCCAAGCAGGTCGGGACGTTCCCACATGACTGTTATAGGCTGAATATGAAAACAGACACCACAAATCTTTCAAGGCCTTGGGAGCTGGCCTCTTTGACGTGCACACAAGAAACCAGGGCCGGCACCAAGCCCCGGGGGCCAGGGGGAATCCGAGCCAGCAATACAGGACTAGGGTGGTGGCTCCGTGGTAGAACACTTGCCTGGCATGTATGAGGCACTGGATTCTATTCTCAGCACTGCATTTAAATAAGTAAAATAAAGGTCCATTGACAACTAAAAATAAATAAATTAATACAGGATTGGTGTTGTTGAGTACTATGAATTCATTTTTTTTTTTTTTTTTTTAGAGTACTATGAATTCAGAATGAAGTTTGGAGTAAGGAAGATGGGGGAGGATGTCCAGTATTGCTTTGTATGAAAAAGCCTACGAGAAATAACATTTGATCAGAGTCCAGAAGGAAGTGAGTAAGCCATTCATTCATTAAATATTTATCAAACATATTTTTAGACTCTAAGGACACAGCAGTGACTAGAAGACATTCCATTATGGGCCACAGATACTCCTCTTCACTGCAGAAAACTTGCTTTGTTTTACCTAATGTCTTGAAGACTAAAATGTTCTGGAAGGGAAAGAAGAGGAAAACTTACACTTAACTTTTTATTCTTTGGTGCAGTGCCAGGAATCAAACCCAGGGTGGGCCTTGTGTGCTGGGCAAATACTCTACCATTGAACCACATCCCCATTCCTACCCTTAAAATTTTGATATAAAGACTTTAAAAGTCTAAAATTAATCAGAATCTATTTTCTTCCTAAATAAAAGGAATTGTTCAACTTTATCTCTGCTTCCATCTTAAATGCATACCATTTTTTGGATTCATTTTATTTTTATTTTACCAAAGTAATCATTAGGGTTAAAAGTAGTTTTGAGTATTCATAATTATAGACAGCTCCATATGTTTTCCAAATATTTCTTCTTGCATGTCATTATTTTTGAGGGGAGGGGTTCAGTTTTCTACTTTCTACTTTTTTCTTAAGTACATATTTCAGAAATTTCCTTATATGGTAGCTACTCTGTTTTTGTCTGTCATCTATAGAGGTTTTTAATTTAAGACAATAATGACTTGGGCTGATGTAGCTCAGTGGTAAAGTGCTTGCCTAGCCCATACATCCAGCACCTCAAAAAAGAAAAAAAATGACTTTATCCAGACATAATTTACAGTGTACAATTCTCTCCATAGGGATTAAGACAAGGGGTGCTTTGTCATTGAGCTATATCCCCAGGCCTTTTAATCTTTTTTTATTTTGAGACAGGGTCTTGCTAAATTGCCCAGGTTGGCCTCAAACCTTCAATCCCCCACCTCAGTCTCCCGAGTTGGATGTGTACCACTGGGCCAAGCATCCACACGTTTTAAATATGTTCACCAACTTGTGCAATTATCACCACTAATTTCATAACATTTCCTTATTCCCAAAATAAACCCCATATCTATTAGCAAACATTCCCCATTCCCCTGACAACCATTAACCTATTTTCTGTCTCTAAATTTGCTTATTCTGACATGTCTCAAATGAAATCATACAATATGTGCCCTTTTGTGTCTGATTTCTTTCAGTTAGCATGTTTTCAAGGTTCATTCATGTTGAAGCATGCATCAGTACTCCATTTTTTAAAAAAAAATGTTTTTAAATTGTCAGTGAATCTTTTATTAATTTACTTTTATGTGGTGCTGAGGATCGAATCCAGGTCCTCACGCATGCTCGGCAAGTGCTCTACCACCAAGCCACAACCCCAGCCCAATTCGCCATTTTTTTATGGTTGAATAATACTTTATTGTTTCACATTTCAACTATCCTTTCACAAGTTGATCAACATTTGAGTTGTTTCCACTCATTTGGCTATTGTGAATGATTCTATGAACATTTGTGTACATGCTTTTGTGTGAATGTATGTCAATTATTTTGAATATACTTAGGAGTGGAATTGCTGGATCATATGGAAACTCTGTTTAACCTTCTGAGGGACTGTCAAGCTGTTTTCAAAA
Organism: Spermophilus citellus; assembly: GCF_964194105.1. Taxonomy (NCBI): domain Eukaryota; kingdom Metazoa; phylum Chordata; class Mammalia; order Rodentia; family Sciuridae; genus Spermophilus; species Spermophilus citellus. Next base: position 177,482,656 of record NC_138184.1, on the reverse strand, counting down.
GCAGCTACACCATTTTACACTTCCAATAGCAACATACAAGCAAAACATCCATTTTCTCCATATTTTCACCAACACTTCTTTTTCTGATTTTGTTTGTGTTTATTATAGCCATCCTAGTGGGCCTGAAGAAGGATCTCATTGTGTACATTCTAATTGGTGGGTTTGTTTTCATACAAACTGACACACACTATACTTGCACTATATGCTTATCTTATCAACATACTGTGGAGATGATGTCAGTATGTACAGAACTGCTTCTTTTTTTTTTCTTGCCAAATTTAACCAGTTCCTTATTGATGTTTTTTTTTTCCCCCAGTTTTTTGCTATTACTAGCAGTTGCTGCAATGACTATCCCCTACTACATTCTCCACACATAGAATATTGTCCACAAGGATAATTGCTTGGTGTGGAAATCCGGGTTAAAGGGTACAAACATTCTGGTATAATGAAGGACCACAAAATTGCTGTGGGTTGAGGAGGGAAGTTGGTTTACAAGTGCCTGTCTGTCAGCACGTCTTCATCCCCAACTTTCTCCTTTTCCAGCCTCCCCACCCTATCTTCCTCACACACCATAAACATGAAAAGTAGGGGAAAGGTTGAGGCAGGGATTTGGCTTCTCCCTTCCCATCAGTTCAGCGCCTTTTGGGCAGAGCTAGCCAAGTTGGGGGAGTTCCCGGGTTCTCTCAGCCCAGCCAGGGCACTTGGTTTGGGCACAAAAATTCATTGCATCCCTACTTGAGTCAGCCCTGCTCCATGAGCTTTGACCTGCTGTCTCTTCCTTCCCAGGATAAAGACCCTGAAGCTACCCACAGCCTTCCCTTCCATGGAGTGGATGTTCATTCCAAGTGGCCTCTTCATTCTCATAGTCTCCCCAGGACTCTTTTTTTCTGAGATATTCTCTGGCTCTCTCACAACAGAACATCATATTGTTTTGGTTGGGGTGACAGATGGTAGCCCTGTCCCCAAATCTGGGCATAAAACTGAATTGCAACCTCCTTAGTGCCGCGTTCCGGCGAATGGCCCGAGTCCGGCGAGAGGCGGCGGGATAAAAAACACAGGAGTCCGAGGTTCTTCATCCAGGGGGAATCTGTCTTTATTATCTCAGCTCATACTTATATATTTCTTTCAGACAGAATGGAAAGTTACTGGTAGGCGGAAGCAAGGACGGAGGGGGGCAGGTGGTCCTTGTCGACTCATACTAAGCCTTCAACCAGGAACCTTATCAGACCCAAGCAGGTCAGGACGTTCCCACATGACCATTATAGGCTGAATATGAAAACAGACACCACAAATCTTTCAAGGCCTTGGGAGCTGGCCTCTTTGACGTGCATAACAAGAAACCAGGGCCGGCACCAAGCCCCGGGGGCCAGGGGGGATCCGAGCCAGCACCTTAGCTCTTTAGATCAAGTTAAAAGTATCCTTAGCAATTATATAGGGGGCAAGAGCATGGCTCACACCTGTAATTCCAGCTAATCTGCTGATGGTTTACATTTGATGTCAACCTGGGCAATTTGGTGAGACCCTGTATCAAAAATTAAAAATACCGGTGAGGCCTAGGGCTGTGGCTGTGGCTCAGTGGTACAGCATTTGCCCAGCACATGTGAGGCACTGGGTTTGAGCCTCGGTGCCACATAAAAATAAATAAATTAATTAAATAAAGCTATTGTGTCCATAAAAAAAGTTTGGAAAAATACCGATGGAAAAAAAATCACTCAGCAGCCAGTGCCCCCACAATAGTTGAGACTGAGGCCACTGACGACAAAGTGTTTTGCCCATACCTCACCAGGGCCAGGAGTACCTCCAGTCTCTTAAGCAACATGACAAACTTTTATGAAAAGTGAGTTAACATGATACAAAAGGGCTGCCACCATTTCAGATAGATCCGTGGTAAATTCAATCTCAGGATCTGGAATGGAGGGTGGAGAGGGGTCTCAACTGGTTCTTCTAAGAATTCAAACAAAAGCCGCTCTTCAGTCCCTGAAATGGAGGGGTGGAATGGGGGTCCAACACCCTCTGACAAGTTGTTCTTTGGGAAGTCTCTGGTTAACTCCCTCTACCTGCTGGGGTTGTGGCTCAGTGGTAGAGTGGTTGGCTGTTGTGATGGGCAAAAGGTGCGACTTATGCAGTCCAGGGGGAGAAATACAGAATGTCCACGAGCTTCTGCCCTTTTCAATACTTTATTCACTCAAATCACTCAATACAATTTAACTCTATAGGTTCTTAGTCAAGAAAAGACAATCCTTAATGCTAGGCACTGCAACAGATATAATCAAATCACAGCAAACAATTCTAGATTAATTCTAAGCACTGCAAACACACTTAATCGTGACAGACTTTTGACAGACATTTCCTCTGTGTGCTAAGTTCAATCGTCAGATCAAAAGTCTTAAGACTTAGGCTTTAAGTCCAGCAGATGCACACTCACTCAGATGGAGGTGATCAGATCAGGAACCAAAGCAGGCTTCTCTTAGGATGGAGCTGATGGCTGAGGAGAGGGTCATAGAAGTTGCGGTTCTCAACAGGGTCAAGATTCGACTATAGAGTTTGAGAGCAGTGAGGACCACACAGAGAATCAGGCAAACAATGACAAGTGATGGGATGTCAGTCCAGGTCCTCATCATCAGGCTCTCCAGCTTGAGTGCATCTGTATTGGGCTGGCTGATATCTGTCATTTGCTCTATTATTTATACTAAATTTGGGGGCTTTTGAACCCCCCTCCTTTTTCAATCCTTATCAGCTATCAAGGCTTCACTTTTGAGTTTATCAGGGTGAGTGGAAGTGACTTGTTTGTGCCTGGGGGGCCATACTGGAGGGCTCCATTAGGTTGCCTCATGAGACAGCAGGTTTCAAACTGAAGTTTTTAAAATGGAGTAGCTTAGGGTCTGGCCTAAGGCCATCCTCACATTGCCTAGCAAGTGTGAGGCAGTGGGTTCAATCTCCTTCATCAAACACAAAAATAACTAAATAAACAAAATAAAGGTATTGTGCCCATCTACAACTAAAAAAAAAACCCAACCAACCAACCAAACAAACCAAAAAAAAAAAAAACCCAAGAACCCCTCCGCCATGGCGGAGCCTTCAGGGGTCATCTGAGGTGTGCTTTCCGCGGGTTGTGGCATAGATTAATGTCTTCTGACTCCTTCCGAAGTTTAGGACAGGCGAAGGCAGGCGGAGGTAATGCACTCGACCAGTACCACCCCGGCGGCAACGATTCTGAACCATTAGCCACACACTTTTAAGAACACGTCTGCCCTTAACCACCCACACCAGACCGCTTCGCGCGGGGGCGGGGGCGGGGCCGCGGGCGGAGGTGCGTGCAGGCCGGAGCGTGCGGACGCCATGGCGAGTGCGTCAGCCGCTCGGGGGGCGGGGCCGCGGGTATAAGAGGCGGGGCCGGGCAGGCTGACTGTTGGTTTCGCCACGAGCTGGGCTTTTGCCTTCGTAGACCTTAGTGCGTGGGGCGCTGAAGCTGCTACCGGTCGAAGGACTTGCCTTCCGATTCCTGTGCGACCTGCTGTGACCGTTTGCGGGCCACTCCCGGCCTTCCCCCTCGAGGTGAGTGGCTTTCCCGGCTCCCCGCCCCCATCCTCCGAGCTGCGTGCTGGGCTGGCCGCCTCGTGGACTGGGGCTGGGCCGCCAGGAGCTTTGGCTTCTTGTCTCTACCGGTCAGCCGCCCCAACCCGTTTTCCTCTAAAATGGACTGGGATTCCGGTAGCCCACCCCTTGCTTGCTGGTGTTTGGATTAGGCATCCCTGTCACGCCCCCCAAAAGCACCCTCAGCATATTTTTTCCTATCCCAGCGTGTAGTTTGTTGAGGGCATGGTTTGAGTCTGTGGGGTTATCTTGTGGCCCTAGTACCTTCTGGGGTGCCTGACACTTTTAAGTATTCAGGGTTTATTTGTTGAGTAAATGAACTGATAGATTTGACTCTTAAGGTTATTTTAACTTTCAAAAAATTTATGGTTAACTGGAATCTAACAGTAAAATGGGAGAGACTTCTTGGTAAGTTGTCTTGTATTTCCCCCTTTCCCCTGCAAGAAGGCTCTACCTCTGCTACAGGTAGCAGCAGTGTAGTATAGGGTCTGTGCATTGTACCTGCCAAGAACAGTCTTAAAGAGAAGTAGAAGTTTTAAGTAGTCCTCTTGAATTAGAGAAGCAAGTGAGGCTCTACAGTAGTGGAGTTTGCAGTGCAAATTTATGTACTTGGAGATTTTGTTGTGAGAAAACTGTTGGCCACTGACTCCCTGGCTGGCCAAGCCTCTCATTTACTCCTGGGAGGCAGAAGTGTTGGGGCATGATGCATGTAGATCTCCAAAGGCTGAAGATTAACCCCTTCCTTTCTTTCCTCAGGATCCAGAGACCATCCAGAAGTAGAAGGCAGCACTACTGCTCTGTAAAGGAGTGGGGTACTTTCAGCCATGAAGAATATGTTGAACCTTTACCTGCTAGGTGTGGTGTTGACCCTACTGTCCGTCTTTGTTAGACTGATGGACACTTTGGGGGCCTTAGTGGAGAGCCCATTGCCAGGGAGTACATGGAACACCAGAGGTCAGCTAACTAACACAGAGTCCCCCAAGGGCCTACCAGACCATCAATCCAGAGGGGTGCAGTAAAACTGTCCTCTGCATCAGCCATACTTTGGAACATCGACCTCCGCAACGCCAGCCAAGTTTCCCATTTACTAGCAGGCAAGCTTACACCACCAGTGTTTCCAGAGAACTGTTACTAGGCACAGACAGACCTGTTTGACTGGATATGCTCCTTGCCCTGGGGGTGGGGGAGCCTGTTTAATGCACAGATGTGCATGGGTTGCCTATGGCTACGGGATGGAGTGAACTTGCCCTTCTCCCCAGGATGGGCTGTATGCTTTGCTGTCCTTCACAGTGTGGATCTTGACACATCTGGGATGTGGACTTGTGCTGCACTTTCAGCTGTTGGGAGATGGTGGTGTTTTCAACCCAGCATCCTAAACATCTGCCAAAGGTTTCTTTGGACATGAATGTCTTGTGGTCAGTTTATTTGGTGTTCAGTTTTTTCTTCCTGAGAGTGCCTCTGTTTCTGGGTAACTATTAAGGTGTGTACATTGGCTACAAGGAAGGAGATGTTTAATTCTCATTGTCCTATATTTTATAAGTTCTTTCTCCAACATAGCATGCATGTGTTTGTGTATGTTGGTCTGAAGAGGGCAGTGGGATGATAAAGCCTGCTTAGGATGTGGGCATTTTGGCCACTATGTGGTTTAAATGAATTTTTTGATGCAATAAAGTTGAAAAAGTATTTCCACTGTGTTATTTTGACTTCTGACCTTGAAATTAGTGATAGGGAAGAGTTTTAATTCCTAGTCTAAGGATTAACATCCTAAAACTTCAGAACAGGAAAATGCTTAAAGCACTTTTGTTTAATCATAAACTTCTGAATTTGGGGGTGTGGGCAGTTTACTGCCCATATAACAACCAGTTATTAGAGCCTATGCTTTGACTATTACAGTTTACTATATCAGACTAATAAAATTCTATATTCATGGATTCAGCCAAGTGTAGATTAAGATTTTTTGTTTGTTTGTTTTCAGTAATAGGAATTGAACTACCATTAAGCTGCATCTTAGCCCTTAAAAGTATTTTTAATTAAAAAATTACTTCTGAACCAGGCACAGTGGTAAGCTCCTGTAATCTTAGTTCCTTGGCAAGCTGAGGCAGGAGGATTGCAAGTTTGAGGTTAGCTTGGGCAATGTGGACCCTGTGTCAAAAATAAATAAAAAGGGCTGGAGATGTAGCTCCGAGGGAGAACACCCCTGGATTCAGTCCCTACTACAGCCAAAAAAGTCTGTACTGAACATTTAACAGATTTGTCATTCCTAAACAATATAGGATAACTACATGGTATATGGCATTGTAAGTCATCAAAAGATAATTTAAATTACATGGGAGAATGTGCAGAGGTTATATGCAAATACTATACCGTTAAATAAAACAGACTTAAGCTCTAAATGGGGTAGGGGCAGTCCTGGAACCAACCCCTAAAGATACAGAGGAACAACCACAGTCCTTTCGTGACTATCCATTCCCTTTTTCCTTTTTTTGTGCTGCTGGGGATTGAACCCAGGGCTTTGCCCGTGCTAGGCAAAAACTATACTATTGAGCTATATCCTCAGCCCATTTTATTTTTTATTTTGAGGCAGTGTCTCACTAAGATACTGAATCTGGCTTCAAACTTTTGATCCTTCTGCCTCAGTCTCCCGAGTTGCTAGGATTATAGGAATGTGCCACCATGCTCAGCCTCTATTTCTTAAAAAAAAAAAAAAAAAAAAAAGATCCCTCTTCCAGGCCCTCAACTTTAGTCTCTGGGGGAAAGAGAATTACCAGTCCAGGAGACTTTTTTCCTTCTATGTTCTTCAATGTCTTTTCTTTACGAAAATGACTGCTTTATTCTGATCAGGTCATCTGACAATATCTGCATCTCACAGGTAATTGTTTTTGTTCTCTTGTATCCATCATCACTCCTCCACATCCTGTCGCGTGTATAAGTATACGTCTATTCACTCTGCTTTTGGTAATATACCTATTTACACTCCCATCTGGGTGTATGCATTATTTTATTAATTTTACCAAAGAGAAGAATGGAACATGATGTCCTCTGTTAAACCAGTTTATCTTCCCGAGTAATTTTTTTTTCTAGTTGTGGATGAACACAATGCCTTTATTTTACTTGTTTATTTTTATGTAGTGCTGAGGATAAACCCAGCGCCTCATGCATGCTAGGCAAGCATTCTACCAGTGAGCTACAGCCCCAGCCCCTGAGTTTCTTAAATTTAAATGCCACTACCTGAGAAACTAGTGGTTTAGGCATCAGTTTTATTTATTACACTATGGTAGTCAGTATGGGACTAGTAGACTAGTTCCTAAGAGGTTGGTTAGATTTATGTGACTTGTATTTTGTTAGTATAGTACTATAAAAAATGTAGTTGGCCTTTTATCTCTGATTTTAGGGCAGTTTCATGTGCTAATACCTGCCCTTTTCTAGATTTTTTTTTTTTTTTTTTTTTTTTGGTGGTACTGGAACACACTGTAACTCTGCCATTAAGCTGTATCCCAAATTCCTTTTATTGAGACAAGGTCTCACCAAGTCGCCTAGGGTGCTCTTTAACTTGTGATCCTCCTGCCTCAGCCTCCCAAGTTGCTGGGATTACAGGTATTCACCTCTGCTCCTGGCCTGTAGTCTGATGCTTTACACCTGCTGACAAATAGCTATTCTAATTGTTGTCAGTGACAACAAATAGTAACCCATATTCATGTTGCTAAAATTCTGTCTCTCCTAGATCTACAAGCTTGTTAGATAAAGTCACTGTAGGCTACAATTCTACCACATATTTTGCTACTACATAACAGTGTTTGCCATCCTTCCATCCTCCAGCAAGATCTCTGCTGCCCTCTGTGTAAGTTAATATCATACATGTTACTTTTTTTTTTGTTTCATTTTGTTTTTTGTGACTCTGGGAGTTGAACTCAGGGCCTCATGCATGCTAGGCAAGCTGTCTACCACTGAGCTCTGTCCCCTAGCCCTTTTTAATTTTGAGGGTACCAGGGATTGAACTCAGGGGCACTCAACCACTGAGCCACATCCCCAGCCCTATTTTGTATTTTATTTAGAGACAGGATCTCATTGAGTTGCTTAGCTCCTAGCTTTTGCTGAGGCTGGCTTTGAACTTGTGATCTTCCTGCCTCAGCCTCTGGAGCCACTGGGATTACAAAATACACCACCACGCTTGGCTCCTTTTTAATTTTGAGATAGAGTTTCACCAAATTGCTGAGGCTGCCCCGAACTTGGGGTGGTTCTTTTTCAACCTCTTGAGTACCTGGTATACAGGCATGTGCCACCATGCCTGTTTTATTTTTTAAATATCAATACCCCTCTCTAGATTCCAGTTTCTGAGTCAATCAAGGACACATTAGGTTAGGTTATGCTGTAGCAAGAACACTAAAGTCTCAATGGCTTAAAACAGAAAAATAATCAGCTCTATTTTGTATTTTATTTAGAGACAGGGTCTCATTGAGTTGCTTAGCACCTTGTTTAGTTGCTGAGGCTACCTAAGAATCCCCTCCTAAGAAGTGAAATTGGAGCCTAAGCAAGGTTATCCTCTTCCCCCAGGGCAAGAGGTCCTGCCACATCTGCCTAGTGGGATATCATCATCACTACATTGTGGTGCCTCCCATTCTTCCTCTTCCTCCTTTACTGCTTTAGTCTGTCATTATTCCATTACTGTGCATTAGATATGCGGGGCACATAGCTTGTCTTTTTAGTTATAGATCTCCACCTCAAGCCTCATCTGAAACTAGTGGAGAAACTTTTGTGCATCACCCAGAGATTGTTATATTTGAATCTAATATTATTATAGCCAACTCTTTAACCTGTCTTGGATTGTTTTCTTTGGGGGAAGGGTAATGAGTATATGCAGGAGGAGAGAGTGAGCTGCATGATTATCAACAAGAATCCTTAGTGATAGTCTTTGGTATTCAAATACGTCTCCCATACATTCTAAGCGCTAGGTAGATGGTACTTTTTGACCCCTTTCTGGTTGGATGGGGCCATGTAATTAATTCCTGACAGTGAGTTGTGAGTGGAAGTGACTATATCAATTCTAGGTTAAAACATTTTAAGAGCTGATTCCCAAACCTGCAAGGCCCTCTTCCTTTGCCTCAGTGACTGGAATTGTTCCATCTGGAACTGCTCCATTAGGGTAGGTCCTGGAGTGGAGATGCCACAGAAAAGAACCCTCAATGGGGGGGCCGGGGTTGTGGCTCAGCGGTAGAGTGCTCACCTAGCACGTGCAAGGCCCTTGGTTCAATCCTCAGCACCACATAAAAATAAATAAAATAAAGGTATTGTGTTCAACTACAACTTAAAAAAAATTTAAAAATAAAATAAACCCTCAATGGATCCCTGATGAATACAATTACTTTGCTGTGTTAAGTTACTGAGATTTTGGGATTTGTTGCTGAGGTATAACTTTGCCTCTCAGCTCTGATAAATTGCTTACAGAACATTTCAGATGTCAGGCTTTAACTAAGACCCCCCACCACTATTTCCTCAGATAATGTATGTACACAAGGGAGTAGAGGGTACTGACATTGTGGCACATGCCTGTCATCTAAACATCATGGGATCCTGAGGCAGGAGGGTCCTAAGATCAACCTCAGCAACTTAGTTAAACCCTGTCTCAAAAAAATAAAAAGGGGCTTGGCACAGTGGCACATGCCTGTAATCCCAGTGGCTTGGGAGCCTGAGGCAGGAGGATTGTGAGTTCAAAGTCAGCCACAGCAAAAAGCGAGGTGCTAAGCAACTCAGTGAGACCCTTTCTCTAAATAAAATACAAAAAAGAGCTAGGGATGTAGCTCAATGGTAGACTACTTGTCTAGCATGTGTAAGGTCTTGGTTCAATCCCCAGTTAACCCTCTAAAAAAGATAGTAGAACGAAATTCAGGTAAAAAGATGTACATAGTTCTGTAAAATAAATAAATAAATTTATACACACACACACACATATATACAAAAGGGTACAATAAAGTCATTTGCAGGCAACAGTAGGATGTTAAGGAAGGGCTTCTTAGAGGAGCTGAAATTTTTCTTAATTGTTTTTTTTTTTAGTTGTAGTTGGACACAATACCCTTATTTTTATTTTTATGTGGTGCTGAGGATTGAACCCAGCGCCTCACACGTGCTAGGCGAGTTGCTGTACCGCTGAGTCACAACCTCAGCCCCATAGAGGAGCTGAATTTTTTTTAAATTTTTATTTATTTTTTGATATTGGGGATAGAACTCAGGCAAATTGACCACTGAGCCACATCCCCAGCTCTGTTTTGTATTTTATTTAGAGACAGGGTCTCACTGAGTTGCTTAGCACCTTGTTTAGTTGCTGAGGCTAGCTTTGAACTCACCATCCTCCTGCTTTAGCCTCCCCTGAAATTTTTAAAATGAGTAAGCTTGTGGGCCTGCTGCCCAAGGTGAGTAAAGAGTTTTCCAGTTGAGGGAATAATGTGAGCAAAGCCAAGCAGATGAGACTATGCAGAACATAGTTTAGGAAGGTGCAAGTACAAATTTTAAATTTCTAAATTATTAGGTAGAGGTCGGAATTCTAGTGCCATCTAGTGGACACTAAGGAAGAAGGGATTACTTCAAACATACATGCTGCAGATGCTTTCTTGATTTGTTTTAGAGAGGAGAATATTAAAGGCTGGAAGATATGATCTAGCCCAGTGTCATTCAATAAAAATACAATGAAAACCACATGTATAATTTTAAATTTTGTAGTGGCCATATTAGCAAAAAGAAACAGGAAAATATATTTTAACACTTAACCTAATATGTTCAACATATTATCATTTCAACATATAGTCAATGTAAAAAGTCATTAATGGGGGCCAGAGTTGTGGCTCAGTTGTAGAGCACTTGCCTAGCATGTGTGAGGCACTGAGTTTGATCCCCAGCACCACAAAAAATAAACGAAGGTAAAAAAAAATCCTACATTAAAAAAGTCATTAATGAGATAGTTTAAATTATTTTTTAGTGTACTAAGTGTGTATTGTGATGATGGGCATTTTACTCCTCCAATACATTTCCATTTGGACTATCCTCATTTCAAGTGCTCAATAGTCACAGAAATGTGGCTACTGTATTAGACAGTGTAGGACTAACCCAATCTTCCCATTTTACTGTGGAGGAAAAGAAGACACCAAGTGAATCAAATAGTTTTACTGAGCTAATTGGTGGTAGAGTCTCAGTATGAAGCTCTATTTTCTACATCATATTTTCTTCTTTTTCTAGGACTCTTTAAAATGCATTATAGCAAAGCATATTAATAATAATGAACTTTTTCACTCTCGAGGTAATTCTTATGTGGGAATGTGTGGAATTCTAAAAAATAAATAAACCCTAAACCAGGTGAGGTGGCATATAAACTGTAATCCCAGCAACTCTGGAAGCTGAGGCAGGAGGATTGCAAGTTGCCCAAGTTGCCAGCCTGGGCAACTTTATTTTGAGACTTTGTCTAGTGCCACCTAGTGAACACTGAGAACATTTGGTCTCAAAATAAAAAATTAAAAGGGCTGAGGAGATAGCTCAGTGGTAAAGCACCCCTGGGTTCAATCCCCTGTATTACAATCAGTCAATCAACCAATCAGTTTTATTGTATTTAATTTTATTTAATTTTAACAAATCAAAATTCTAAACAGATATAACTTAAGAATGTGTGCTGCTTTGCCCATCAACTATTAATAATGCATATACACTTGATGTACTTTATATAGTAAAAAGTTTGCCAAATTATAACTCATAACTCATCACTTGGATACTATTTTTTTATTGTTTCCTTCTAGACTTTTTCCATACATGTGGAACATTCATATATTGCTGTACTAGTACGAGTGCAATTTGGACTTTTTCCTTTTATTTAACACTGTAAATGCAGAACTAAATAATTGATTAAAGGTAGTTTTCATTTTTATGTAGTGTGAAAAATCCTACCCTGAACGACATACATTCTTATAACTTATTAGCAAAATATAATGTTAAATAAATTAATACAGTGTTACATTTTTAGGTTTTAGGTGCCCAGAGGTAAAAAAGATTAATAATCAGATGGAAGAATGCAGAGAAGACAAGACATTACCTTCAGAAATATGCTAAAAGTGTTTCAGAGGAAAACTAAATTATTATACAATAACCAAGAAGAAATCAGAGTTCCTCTCCCTTCTTATGTAAAGTTTTCCCTTTTCTTTAGGGCTTTTCTTTCCTCCTCCTTTTTTTGGTTGATTCCACTTGTTTCAGTTAATATTTCAGTTTTCTGTTACTGTGTAACAAATTATCCCTAAGCTTCAAATAATTGTTTTCTTATACAGTTGCAGAAGGTCGGGAATCTGGGAGTGGCTTAGCTGGGTGGTTCCAACTCAGCATCTCTCTGGACATTGTAGTGGTGCTGTTGGTCAGGATGACTGTCATCTGAAATCTCATTGGCCCCTAAAAGATTCCTTTCCAAGGCCATTCATGTGGCTCTTGATAGGCCATAGTTCTTCACTATGTGGGCTTCTCTGTAGGGCTACTCAAAACATGCCAGATGGTTTCCTCCAGGGTGAATGATGAAAAAGGAACGAGAAAGAGAGAGGAAACCACCAAATGGAAGCTTCAGTGCTTTTTATTACCTAATCTCAGAAGAAACATCCTACCACTTCTGCTTAGTTTTTCAGTCACACAGACCAACCCTGTGAGTGAGATCTTGGTGACAACCAAAAGTAGGAGTAACAGGAGGTGACATCATTGGGGCCCTCTGGGAGACTGACCACCACAGTTGTCTTTTCCTTTTCAGATCACTTGCAAAGATTTTGTTACCACAGAGATAGCTGTGGGTATTATCAAAGCGTACATGTTGTACAGTCCTTTATTGTACAAAACTCTGCAGTGAAACAATGAATAGATCATTGCCAAAACAGTTATAAAGTGTAGAATTGGGGGAGGGGAAACTAAACTGTCACATGATAGGACTCTCAAAAGTCTGCCTGTACACACACATAAATGTGCATTAGGGAAAACTAAGAAGTGACCCAAAAATCTTCCTAAAGTAGTATTGTCTAGAGAGATTGATAGATCTAACAGCATCCTGAAACGGTGTTTCTGGAGTCTCAATAGTTATAAGAACTTGACAAACAAAGTTGACAAATAAGTTAATCTAAAAATTACCAATTTTTGCAGGTTCATTTCAGTATACCAATTATAATCTTAAAAGAAAAGGGAGAAAGGATTTTTTTTTTTTTGGTACCAACTGTATTCCCATTTGGGCTTTTACTACTGTAGAAATGGAAATACTGAAGTTCTTTTTTGAATGGGTATGGTATTGTGGGATAAATCTGCAAATGATAAATCAATAGCTATATTTTCCTATTATACAAGATATTCATGTGATATGATGTACTAATGCACACTGTGAACTTAGATTTAGATTCTATTGGTTAGATGTGAATCTAAATGTTACTCATTTCCTTTTTAACCTTTAATATTTCCATATATAGGTTTTTAATAATAAAGATCACTTTTATAGCATTTCAAGATATAGATATTGTTTTTCTTTCTTTTTTTTTAAAGAGAGAGAGAATTTTTTTAATATTTATTTTTTAGTTTTCGGCGGACACAACATCTTTGTTTGTATGTGGTGCTGAGGATGGAACTCGGGCAGCACGCATGCCAGGTGAGCACGCTACAACTTGAGCCACATCCCCAGCCCCTAGATATTGTTTTTCTTTGTTTTATTTGGTACTGGGCATTTAATCCAGGCACATCTCCCACCAAGCTACGACCCCATCCCTTTTAATTTTGCTAAAGTGCTAGACTGGCCTTGAACTTGCAATAATCCTGCATCAGCCTCCCAAGATACTGGGATTACAGGTGTGCACCACTGGCAAGATAAAAACTATTCTTAAATAATTTTAAAAATTTTTTAGCTATAGATGGACACAATGCCTTTATTTATTTTTATGTGGTGCTGAAGATCCAACCTAGTACCTAACACATGCTAGGCAAGCATTCCACCACCAAGCAAAAGCCCCAGAAATAATTTTATTCATGTTAAATTTTTCTGATTTCAAAAACAATGATGAAATTGGTAGTGTATTTGGAAATTGTAGAAATTTGGGAAAGTCCCAATGTGAAAATGAGGATTCAGATTCAGCCGCACCCAATGTTACTAATTTTGTATCATCTTCACATTTGACAATTATAGTTAGGGTCTTCTTTTTTGGTACTGGAGATTGAACCACTGAGCTACATACCCAGCCCTTTTTATTTTTTATTTTGAGATAGGGTCTTACTGTGTTGCTGAGGGCCTTGTTAAGTTGCTGAGGCTAGCTTCAAACTTGTGATTCTCCGTCTGAGCCTCCTGTCTCTGAGATTACAGGCATGCACCACTGGGCCTGGCTCAGAGTGCTTCTTTTATGATGTAGCGTTAGTAATTTATTTTGTGACTAACTTTTTTTTTTTTTTCATGCTGGGGATTGAAACCAGGGCCTTGTGCATGCAAGGAAACCAGTCTACCAACTTAATTATATCCCCAGCCCTAGGACTAACTTTCTTTGAGCTGTTATTATGAAAGTTTTTTCTCTGCTGAGAATTTTATCCAGGCAGAGACAAGGAACCAATTGCAAACAATTGCTTGTCTTACTGAAATTTTTTAAAAACTTGCCAATTATGAAGTGCCTTACTATTCAAACTTATCTTTCAAATTCTCTGTGTTAGAAATATCCCATTCAGGGCTGAGGGGGTGGGGCAGGAATAGGCAGTGGTAGAGCACTTGCTTAGCATACCAGAGACCTTGAATTCAAACCCCAGCAAAGGAAAGGAGGGAGGGAAGGAGGAAGGAATTATTTCCTTCAAACTAACCTGATCAGATTAGGAAATACTATAAATCCTCAATATTTAAAATGGTATGGTACTATACTATGAATGGACAGATCAATGGAATATATAATAAATTGTGAAATTGGGCCAATAATAGGACTTTTGATTATCATGAAGGTGACATTGTTCTCTTAAATCTCAGTGAGATTTAAAAAAAAAATCTTTATTTATTTTCTATGTGGTGCTAAGGATTGAACCCAGAACCTCACACATGCAAGGCATGCACTCTACCACTGAGCTACAGCCCCAGCCCTCTTAGTGAGATTTAAACTACAATCTGCTCATTCCATCCTCCACCAACCTTTCTGGTCCCCCTTATTCTACTTCTCCAACCCCCCACTTTTTACCCATATTTCATTTCCTAACTTCTACATAATTATTTGTTGTGTTTATTTTTTATTGTCTGAATCCCCTTCCAAAAATGTAAACTTTTTGTTTTGTTTTCTTTTGTTCAAGCACCCAGGATGTAGTAGCATGTAGTAGGTACTCAGTAAACTCAATGAATGAATGACTCTCAAATCAGTGAAAAAATATGTAACTTACTATACGGTAAGGGTGTTGGACAATTAATTGATAGCCATCTGGAGAAACAGAAAAAAAATACATTGATTATAAACTTCACATGACATACCAGGAAAAGAATCTAGATAAATTAAAGGCATATAGAAAGGTAACAAACATAAAAGTAATACAGAAAAGCCTGGGGAAATTATTATATAACCTTGGAATGAGAAAACTTCTTCAAAATATATTACCATAATAAAAAGATTAATAAATTTAATTACCAAAATAATTCCACCTGGCAAAAAACACTGTAAACAAATTCAAAGACAAATTACAAACTAGAAAATAATGCAATTCAGTTTACACACACAACAAATTATGTTTCCAATATAAAAAAAGGCCTGAAAACAGAGAAAAAGAAGACCAGTAATGTAATAGAAAAATTGGCAAATGCTATGAACAAAAATTAATGGAAGAAAAAAAAAGCAAGTGGAAAGATGCTCAATTAAAATCACATTGAGATGTCATTTGTTTTGCCTTTCAAAGTTCAAAAGTTTGATGATCCACAGAGATAATGGATCTATAAATATGAGCTGTCAAACATTATTAGTGGAAATGTGAATTGGTGTAATGTTATAAACATCTTCCAAAGGATGAAAAGAAAATGACAACTTTACCAAAGGCCAAATGCTTTCCCTTTTAAGCAGATGCTGATCCATAATGCAGGTGGGGGGTTGGGTAGGGGAGAAGGAAGGAACTCTGGATTGTGCAGATGGGAGGGAGGGGAGGGGAAGAGGGGGTGAAGAGGGGAAGGGCAGTGGAATGAGATGGACAGTATTAACCTATATACATGTATGATTATACTACTGCATCATGTACAGCCAGAGGAATGAGAAGTTGTGCTCCATTTGTGTACAATGTGTCAAAATGCATTCCACTGTCCTGTATAACTAATGAGAACAAATTAAAATAAGAATGACAACTGTGGCTTTGTTTCGGGGAAGGTTAGTGG
Source organism: Spermophilus citellus (assembly GCF_964194105.1). Lineage (NCBI taxonomy): Eukaryota > Metazoa > Chordata > Mammalia > Rodentia > Sciuridae > Spermophilus > Spermophilus citellus. The sequence continues at coordinate 177,466,704 of NC_138184.1, read as the reverse complement.
GAATTGGGTCAAGGACAGGGGTGGGAGGGAGACGACTCTTCTCTATCTCCCCTTTCATGCTGTTGGATGTTTGTACCTTGTGAATGTGTTATCTGCTCAAATTTTTATCTTAAAAATAACTATAATCAATCTTTGCCAATTTCTAGTGTCTGGAATTTTTATTGGGACTTTATTCAATATACAGATCTACTTAGGGGAGAATTGACATCTTAATACTGAATCTTCCAACCCCTGAACAGAGTATGTCTCTTTTGGTTGTGGGTCAGTGATTTTGTGTCCATTTCTGAATAGTCCTGGTCTGTTGATTTTTTTTTCTTACATTGTCTTTATTTGGTTTTGGTAATGCTGGATCATAAAATGAGTGCTATTTCATTTCCTGAGTTTAAATTGATGTTATTCATTCCTCAAATGTTTGGTGGACTCCTCTAGTGATGCCATATGGACCTGGAGTTTCATTTGTGGAGAGATATTTAATTACGAGTATTGTGTGAATATATGTATTTATTTGTTTTATTCCTAAACAAATTTTAAAAGTCAGCCAAAGGCTGGGTTGTAGCTCAATGGTAGAGCGCTTGCCTAGCTTGTATGAGGCACTGGGTTGGAATATCAGCACCACATATAAAAAATAAATAAAGGTCCATTGACAACTAAAAAATAATATTTTTTAAAAGTCAGTTAAAATATATATATATATAAATATTTGATACTGGGGATTGAACCCAAAGGGACTTTACCCCTGAGCCACATCCCTGCCCTTTTTATTTTTTGAGACAGGATTTCACTAAGTTGCTCCAAGCCTAAGTTGCTGAGGCTGGCTTTGAACTTTCAATCCTCTTTCCTCAGCATCCCAAATTGCTGGGATTACAGATGTTGACCATTGTACTTAGCTTAAAATGTTTTTCTTAAGACAGTTTTACTCAATTGTATGTGATGGCATAGAAATAGAAAGTCTAAGTTGTCAATTTTTGGCATAAAGTTATTGGAACTATTTTCTTTTCATACTTTTAAAATTCATAATATCCATAGTGATATTCCCTCTGTCTTTTAAATTGGTAATTTGTATTTTCTCTCTTTTCTAGATCACTGTAGCAACAAATTTTTTTCAATTTTTATCAATTTTATTGGTTTTTTTATAAGTCAACTTTTAGTTTTATTTATTTTTCTTTGTCCATTTCTATTTCATTGATTTATATTCTTTATTTTTTAACTCTTTCCATTTAATTTGTTTAATGTTTTTTTTAAGCTAAATTTTATATGGAAGCTTAAATAATTTTTGAACTTTTCCTATAAGACAATTAAACTATAATTTCCCTTCCTAAGTACTGCTTTTATTTCAATTCATGTTTTATGTTTTCATTTTACTAAATTCACAATATTTTAGCTGGGCATGGTGGACTTGGGAGGCTGAGGCAGGAGGACAAGTTCAAGGTCAGCCTCAGCAACATAGTGAGGCTCTAAGCAACTTTGTAGACCCTGTCTTAAAATAAAAAATGAAAAGGACTGGAGATATAGCTCAGTGGTAAAGTACCTCTGGATTCAATCCCCAGTACCCTTTTTTTCCTCTCTCTACATATATATTATATATAATATAGTATATATAATATATATTTTTATATATTTTATAATTTCCCTGGTGATTTCTGATTTCTTCTTTGATGATGAGTTATTTAGAAATGTGTTATTTTATTTGCAAATACTTTGAAGTTTAAAAAAGAACAAAAGTTTTTTTGTGATGGGGTCGCACTATGTTTGCCAAGGTTAGCCTCAAACTCTTTGGCTCAAGTGATCTTCGTCCCTCAGCCTCCCAAGTCGTTGGGACCACAGACACTTGCCACTGCACCTAGCTTCCTTCATGACCCATTTTGAGTTGGCTCCAGCCTAACGCTGTGCCAAATACTTCTTCCTTTGTCCACTGTTTCTAAATAAATGAGCCTCTTTGTTAATAGCCTGGTAATTAAAAAATAATTCTCATTTTATCCCATGAGATGGGGTAGGAAAAATGAATTCCATTCTCCCACCCTTAGACTCATCTGGGCAGGTCAGAGCCTGATCTGAGGTGAGCAATTCAGTCAGAGTTTATGTGAGCAGTTTCACTGTGAGGAGAGAGAATTAAAGCCTGTGGGTGTCCCCAGACCCTTTCTCGCTGTCCTGGCCAACTCACTTCTCTCACGGTATAATCTTGGGAAGGTCATTTTCCTCCTTCTTAGAGTAAGACTGAATGTTGGAAGAGTGGAAGAGGCTTCGTGACTGGTGGTTTGTAGCCAGTAGAGAGAGGGACAAGAGGGTCATGCATATCTGTCATGCTTCCTGTCCTCTTCTTTTTTCCTTTCCTGTTGTTGCCCCTCACACTCCCTGATGTCATTCCTGCCATTGTGAGCTGACAGGCCCTCCCAGCCCTGGGGGACAGCCATAAGGAGGGAGGGAGGTAGAGCTGCAGGAGGTGGGGGAAGCAGTGGTCACAACGGCAACACCTTGGAGTTGGGCTGGGTCTGCAAGGAGCCCCAGAGATGTTCCCCAGCCCATTCTTCCCAAGAACCAATGAGTAAAATTAGGGGCCTCCCTCCTAAGGTCAGGGAACCAGGCCCTGGAGTAGCACTTGGGGTGGAAAATGGCCTTCTTTGTCGACTGATTCATTCTCCAGAATTCAACTTATTCTCCAACTCAGTAGTGTTTGAAAGCAACTTTATCCAGGTATCTCCATGCCTGTCAGGGCCACCTGTCTTCCCCTTCCTGAAACTGTTCCTAGGGGTTGTTCACAAGATGCTGTGGACTTTGAAAGCCCTGGGGTGGAGAAAGAAACCACCAAAGCCAGAACAAAGCAGAGGATCTGGGTCCCAAGTTCAACTTCAGTTTGTGCCTACAGCATGAGAGAGCTCCCTGCAGGCATGTGCTTTAAGGAACTAGACTCAAACCTTACAAGGAAGCCAGAGCTGTCTCCAGGTAGGACCACAGGTGCCCTTTCTGGGCCATTTGTCTGAAGTGGATGGTTTCAGGGAATGGAGGCCACTTTTGGAGTCCCTGTTCTGAGATCCAGCCTCTCTAAGATAGTTTAGAAACATCTATTTGAAAACAAGGCCCCTGGGCAGATTGGTCTTGTTTAGATTCTGCCAAGTTCCCACAGAGAGGTGATAATGACAGTGGAAGTGTGCATTCATGGCCTGGGGAAGCATGGAGCCACTGGGAGTAGTGTGAGGTGGTTGTTTGAATAGGCACCTGTTATTACCCAGGTCCTGCCTGACCTCCACAGACACTAGCCTGACCCTGTGTGTCTATGCTCCTTTGTAGTATGATAAAACCAATTAGCTAGGAAGCACATTCTCAAGGCCTATTGCATGCAGGGCAGAAGATGCCCAGAATATCAGGTAGTGTCTTGGGCTGAGAAAGCTTATATGTTTGGTCTACCCATTATAAAATGCTGTCTAAGTAAGCTCTGTGTTGAATAGTTTGGAACAACTGATCCCCAAGGCATGAGCACAGAGAACAGGTACCTGGAGCATCCAGAGCACCTCCTTTGAACTTAAACAGTTGGAAAAAGCTTTCCAGAAAACAGTGTTGTGAGTCATTCTTTGAGGTATTGCTGAGTCTTTGGTGAGCGGAAGAACAGGAGTGGGATGTATCTGGCATAGGAATTTCAAAGTACCTGGGTCAAGGCAGGGAGGCTGGAATTCACAGAGTCTGCAGGACCCACCCAGATGAAGTAAATAAGGGGCAAGGAATTGTAGGAGAGAAGGGGGGAACGTCTGGAGGTATGTCAGCGGCTTAATTTGGGGATTACTCACAGAACAATAAGCTACTTCCTATTGCAGTTCCAGAGTGGAGGAGCTGTGCTCAGGGGTCCTGATGCTCCCCAGGGGGACATGTACTTGGGTCAGCTGGTAAGCCCAGGCAGAACTCATTGCTAACACTCTTGTGGAAAAGGAGCATTAACATGGACTTGGGATCTGATTTCCTGTCGTTTCTCTTTGGATGTAGTGTTTTGGCAGCAGATTTGTCCTCTTAATATTTTCTAGTTGGTCTAATATTAAAACCATTTGGAATCTCTGAGTGGATACCAGGAGGCCTAATAGGCAGTAGGAAACTCAGAATGTGCCAGGGAAGATGGACCCATAGCAGAAGTCAAAGTTTACTAGATGTGATTGAGCCCGAGATTAGTCATAACTCAGTGGTGCTGCCTCCTCTGTCCCTGCTGTCTACATCACCACCTTCACCTCAGAGCAGGTTCAGCTTTTATGGAACGCTACTTTCAATATGTGCTGTCCTCTATGTTTTGCAGGGAATACAAATTTCATTCTACAACATGGGCTCCAAGAAATGTCACTTTTCCCCATAACATCAAAATTCATATTTCTTTTTTCTTTTCTTTTTTTAGTTGTATACGGACACAACACGTTTATTTTGTTTATTTTTGTGTGGATCGAACCCAGTGCCTCACACATACTAGGCAAACTCTCTACCAACTGAGCTGCAATCCCAGCCCCAAATTCATTTTTCTAGGAGTACCATTTGGTCAGGCTGTTGGGAAATAAGTTCCTGTTATTCCTGGGGCTTTCTCCTTGTCCCCAAGAGCAGAGCAACAGTCTTGGTGACTTTACAAAGTCTAAAATGTTGGGAGAAGGCTTAGTGTCTTGGGAACATAGGTGTCTCTCCTCATTTGTACCTTACCTTGGTCCCTGTGTCTCCTTAGTGGCCACGGCTCTTATGCCTTTCTGTCAGTGAACTGAGACATTGTGTCCCAGTGCCGGGCATCCATCCAGACTTTCTGTCCTGGCACGCCCCCACCCCCCCAGGTGCTTCAGAACAAGTCATATGGCACTCAAGACCTAGCAACAAGCTGCTCCTTGTGCTGAGGAAAGCTCTTGAATCTCCCTCCACTTGAGTTGTCTGGGTCTTCTCCCTTTGACATCTCTTCCCTTTCTCCCCTCCTCTTCTGGGACTTTCTTCACAATAACTCCCTTTCAAGTCATTAGAAGCCAGTGCTGGCTTCTGCTAACCAAGGAAGAGAAGATAAAATTTCAGTGCCACTTAACTTTTTTCTTACATCTTTTTACAGTTAGGAAATGCTACACAGGGTTCCTGTAGCCAGAGAGCTTAAAGACTATTTGCAGAGACCAATAAAAAGGACTAATAGTAGATCATGGCCCAACCTAGTATGCTCTACACCTGTCACAAGCTGAAGTACTGTTTTCTGTATCCTCCTACCCTTCTGCTCCTTTCTGATCCATGTTCCTGGGGCTGATTTCCAGGTCAATAAACCCACAGACTGGATGGATGTCTGGGAAGGATCTACCCCCATCATTCTTGGGGTGACGTCCTCAGTGCCCTCCTTGCCACTCCCCAATGTCCTCCTGATGGCCAATGTCACCTGGCCCCAGAATCAGTTTTCTACCTGGAACACACCTGGTATCCCAGTCATCACACTGAGCAGGTAAAGGCTGGAGGGAGGGACTAAAAGTGGTAGGAGGTTACAGCTGTTCTGCAGTTAGATTTCAGATCAAAAGAAAGAACAGTGTTCTTCAGAGTGACCTTCATTCATTCATTTAATAAGCATTTAGTATCTAAATATAGTAAGCATTGTGTATGGTGCTGGGGGTGAAGTTCCTGTCTCAAGTTGTTGAGGATTTTGTCTTCCTTTTGTTTAGTTTATTTATTTTTTTTGCAATATGGAGGTTCCCCAAGAAAAGATAGAGATATGAAAGTAAAATCTGACTGTAATGTGTTAAGATTGAAAAGAAAATACTGACTATATAGGAGACATCCATCCTTGTCCTTACCCTCTCAACACAGATAATCACAATGTAGGGAGAAAGCCTGGAGATGGAGTCAGAAAAACCTTGTTCCAGTTCCCACTTGAGCAAACTGATAAGACTTCCCAAATCTCAGTTTTAAAATCCGTAAAGTGGAAGTACAACACTTATTTTTCCTCCATCAAAATGTTGCTGTGGGAATTAAATGAGATATTATGCACCAATAGCAGCCATTGTTATTGATGTGGGCAGATTGGTTAACAAAAGTCCTGGTAGTCAAAGAGGAGTCATCCCCACTTGGTCATCCCCACTCTCAGAACACAAGCCTCTGTATTCCCAAGCAGTGGTGGGAGGCACCAACATGGGAATTTCCTGATTATGCCCAGGATTCTCCCCCTGAAGTATGTGGAGCTACAAATCTATGACCGGACCCAACGTATTCTGCGACTTAGAACAGTAACAGAAAAAATCTACTACCTGAGGCTCCATGATAAACATCCAGAGGCTGTGTTTCAATTTTGGATCCGCTTGGTGAGAATTCTACAGAAAGGTCTATCCATCACCACCAAAGACCCAAGAATCCAATTCACTCACTGCCTGGTACCCAAGATGCCTAGCCCCTCCACTGAAACAACAGTAAGTAGGCATCCCTCCAAGGTCTGCAGTGAAATAAAAATAAATGTAGATGTGTCTGTATGCACACACATAATATACATATGTACAGAGGCACAGTGGCCTTCCATATCTGCAGGTTCCATATCCATGGGTTCAACCTCAGAAATATTTGAAAAATAGATGCTGGGCTGCATTCAGTCTGGCCCATCGACTGACTTCCTCTCTCCTCTTATCCCATTCCATTCACACTGGCCCATAAAGCTCCTTGAAATTTTTCCCTCAGAACTTTGCACTTGCTACTTCCCCTGCCTGGAGGTTTTCCCCAGATTTCTACAGGTCTGTTCTCTCAGCTCTGTTAGATCTTCGTTCAAGGGTCATCTTTGCAGTGAGGCCCTCTCTGAAAAGACTCCATATTCCCTTCCCTTGCTTCCTTCCAGTTGGATGCACGTTACCTTAGACCACATAAAAACTTATTTATTATTTTACTGTTTGTCTCTGAAATAGAATGTGAGGGCAGAGATTTCTTTTTGTCAATTGCGGGTTGGGAAACTTTTCCTATAAAAGGGTAAGATAGTATACATTTTAGACTTTCTGAGTCACAGAGTCTTTGCACAACTATTCATCTCCACTGATATAGAGCACTGAAGGATATAAGGAAGCAAAAGGGCATGAATGTATGTGTTCCAATAGAATTTTACAAAAACAGGTGGTAGACCAGATTTTGGTCTAGGGACTAAGATTTGATGAACCTTTGTCTAATGTGTTCATTGTTTTATCTTCAGTGCCTACAATTGTGCCAGGTAAACAACTGGTCCTCAGTATTTTTTTTTTTCTGCTTTTGGACTGAGCTAATAACTAAAATGGAATTCAGTGTAATTTTTTGAAAAGTTACAAATTAGGAAAACACCATGATTGCATTCATTACTACACTTTTAGACAAATATCAAATCAAAACTGTGAGGTTAATTATGTCTTAAGAGTTTTTTAGGCTCTTGTGATTTTTTTGCTATTATTTTTGTTAATGCTGTAATAGAGTACACACATACATGACTTTATAAGTAGTTTGAAATTATTTTGCTCAGAAAAATTTAAAGTTTTAGATATGCAAAAAGAATAACAAAGCAAATGATTATTTTTCCACAGCATAGAAATAACAATGAGCAATAATTTACAATACCGGGCTGGGGTTGTGGCTCAGCTGTAGAGTGCTCACCTAGTATGTGAGAGGCCCTGGGCTCGATCCTCAACACCACATAAAAATAAGTAAATAAATAAAACAAAGGTATTGTGTCCAACTACAATTGAAAAATAAATATTTTTAAAAATAATTTACAATATTTTTTCAAGTCTTTTTTTTCAAATGTTGATGGACTTTTATTTTATTCATTCATTTATATGCAGTGCTCAGAATCAAACCCAGTGCCTCACCCATGATAGGCAAGCAGTCTACCACTGAGCCACAACCCCAGCCCCTCAAGTCTATTTTTTTTTTAATGAATAAAATGTTGCAGGTTAATTGGAAATCTTTTTTGAGCACCTCTAGTCCTAGTTATCTTTCCGCTCCCTAGGGGTAACCTATCATCATGAGTTTGATGTAACCTTTCTGATCCATGATATTATTCTTCTGCTCTATGTAATTTGAGATATATCTCAATGTTAAGTTTAAACACCTGTCCTTGGTGTGTGTATGTGTAGTTCATTATTTTCAATTGTTGTTAATGCTAAATTTCATTATGTATAGACAACATGAAATAAAATATTTTCATTTTCCAAATGAAAATATTTACAAGGACAAAACTTGCAAAACCATTTATCGTATTATAGGGCAGTCTTAATCATTTTTTTTTAGATTGTGCCTACTGAAGTCCAGTGTTGCTCAAGTCTTTCACCCAATAAAATAATTTTTAAAACAATCAAAAGAATTTGGAATAAGAAATTGTATCTGGCCAGGTGTAGTGGTGCAGGCCAACCTGAGCAACTTAGCAAGACCCTGTCTCAAAATAAAGAAGGCTGGGGATGTAGCTCAGTCCCTAGTACTGTGAAAAGAAAGAGAGAGAGGGAAGGAAAGGGAGGGAAGAGGGGAAGGAAAGGAGGGAGGAAAGAAAGAGGAAAGGAAAGGAAGAAATGAAGGGAGAAAGAATGAGGGAAAAAAGAAAGAAGAAATAATAAATTGTGTCTGTAGTGAACATATCACACATTTTTTTGTCATTTTTTCCCCAAACAATATGGTCTATTTACATAGCATTTACATTGTATTAGGTATCATAAGTAATCTATAGATGATTTAAAGTAGGAGGACATGTGCAGATGATATGCAGTATTGTGCTATTTTATGTAAGGGACTTGAGCATCCATGGATTCTGGTATTGGGGTCCTGGAACCAATCCCCATGGATACTGAGGCACAAGTGTGTATATTGGTGAATGCTGTTTTTTTCACTTTAGATTATATTATAGGATTTTTTCCATGTCATAGAGATTCTGTATCCTTATCACAATAGAGTAATGATAAGTCTTAACAAATTTTCTCATATGATGGGTAAGAATGTGGCATTAATTTCAAGGAGTCTGAACATTGTTACTTGTGTATTTGTGTTTTATTCCTTTTTTTTTTTGCATTAACTGTTGCGTTCCTATTTAATTTTTTAGTGGTGCTGAGAATCAAACCCAGAACTTGCTCATACCAGGCAAGCGCTCTACCATTGAGCTACTTCCCCAGATCATGGGGTGATTTTTGACACCTTTGCAGCCTTTCTAGACCTGCCTAGTGTAGAAGCACAAGAAAGAAAGCTTGATAGATTGTATTTCCCTAAACCTTGGTATTTCAGAACCTGAATGCTTGCCTCCTCTCATTATGTGGTATAGTTTAGGTGACTTATCACGGACTTTGAAAGTCAGCCATTTCGCCGACAAGATCTTGTGTTTTGGACCAAGTAGCCTCTAAAACCCATCAGAGACAGGATACAGTCCTTACAGGCATCCTGTGTTTGGTCTGATGATTCTAGGGCTGAATGCTGAAGGAACAGATTTCCAGGATTAGGCTGTGAAACTCATGTATAAGCCCACAAATTCCTTCAAGGTTATGCCTGGGGAGTCCAGGGATTCTCAGGAGCAAACTGGCCTTCTGATGTGCATTTCTCCACACAGCCTGAATGCAGCCTCTCATCATCCTCCCAGACCAGTGAGACACTCAGGCTGCTGGCAGCTGAGCAGAAGAGTCGCAGTTGCTTGGGACTCTCTACAAGGACCCAGCTCACATCAAACAGGTGGGTCCAGTTTGGTCAGCTCCATTGTCCCTTCCTCCTGCATGGAGTCACAGGGTCACTGACAACCTCTACCAACTTTCCTTTTATTCTGAATAGTCATGCACATGACTCCACTTTGTTGTAAGCCCATCCTTGAAAATAGAGTCTGTAGGGGCTGAGGCTGTTGCTCAGTGGTAGAGCACTCACCTAGCGCAAGTGAGGCACTGGATTCGATCCTCAGCACCACATAAAAATAAATAAATAAATAAAAATAAAGTCATTGTGTCCACCTACATCTAAAAAAATACTTTAAAAAAAGGGGGTCTGTGGTATTCAGGTCTCTTTTGTCTGACTGTTCATTCCCTAGGCAAACCACAGTGTTTTCATATGGCAGGTGCTTATTAATAAAAGGGATAAAGGATGAGTAAATTAAGCTTAAGAAACATTCTTAATAACTCCGGTTCATAGAGTTAGCTATTGACTCTCTTTGTCCCAGCTTAAAAGAGTTACTTGGGAAGATGCTACTTCTCTTTGCCTCACCCATGTCTTCTGTCAAATGGACAGAACAGACAGTGACCCAGAGGGGAGATATCTCTAGCTCCAATGTTTTATTAATTTGCTAATTATATTACATTCTTTCGGTAACATGCAATAGAAATCCACAGCAAGTGCAACAATATGTTGAATGAGTATAGCTTATAGTTGGGCACAGTGGCCCACACCTGGAATCCCAGCTTCTTGGGAAATTGAGGCAAGAGGAGGTTAAGTTTGAGGCCAGCCTGGGCAGCTTGACAAGACCCTGTCTCAAAGTTAAAATTAAAAAGGGCTAGGGATGTGATTCAGAGGCTTAGTGCCCCTGGATTCAATCCCTAGCTCTACAAAACAAATAAAAGTAGAATTTGTAGGATATTATCAAGATGCAAACTTTTTTGGGGGGGAGGGTACCAGGGATTGAATTCATGGGTACTCAGCCACTGTGTCACATCCCCAGCCCTATTCTGTATTTTATTTAAAGACAGGGTCTCTCCTAACACTTCACTTTTGCTGAGGCTGGCTTTGAACTTATGAGCCTCCTTCCTCAGTCTCCTGAGCTGTTGGGATTACAGGCATTTGCCACAGTGCCCAGCACAAACTTATTTTTAAAAAATATTTTTTTTTTAGTTATTGATGGAACGTTATTTATTTGTATGTTGTGCCAAGAATTGAATCCAGTGCCTCACGCATGCTAGGCAAGCGCTCTACCACCCCAGCCAGCCCCACAAAGTTATTTTTATATTGATTTTTTTTCAGTGGGAGAAGTTTTCCTTTTGCTAAAGGATAAAAACTGCTTTTCTTGGCAGTCCCCATAGCATATGGATCTCTCTTAGTGTGTGTGTGTGTGTGCATGTGTGTGTGTGTGTGTGTGTGTGTGTGTGTGTGTGTGTGATCCCTTTAAATTGCAAAAGTGGCCTCAATTCTGAAATTAGAATGTCCAATGCCTGAAGATTTCAAGACACTAAATTTATTACTTTATTATTCCTCTTTCTCTTTACTACCCTCAACCTGGCCCTTTGTCAAATTGTCCTTTCCTAGTGGTAGACTGGCAGACTGAGTTGTCACTCTTTCTAATGCTTTAAGGTGACTCTTAGGAACTTGTTTTCTCCCTTCCTTTGTCCCCCTCTTCCCCAGTACGGGAGATCAAACTCAGGACCTTGAGCATGCTAGGCAAGTGCTCTCCCACTGAGCCACATCCTTTTTGAAAATTTTTCATTTTTGAGACAGGGTCTGGCTAAGTTGCCAGTTTGTTTTTTTTCTATTGCTTTCAATGACCCTGACATTTCTGGTTTCACATAGATATACTCAAACTGTCAACTTAAGCTAATTTGCTTAAGTTGCTGGCCTTGAACTTACCTTTCTCCTATTAGCCTTCCAAGTATGAAATTATATGTGTGAGCCACTACCTGCAGCTTTTGGGTTCTTTAGAGTCCCTCTCTTTAATTGCAACTCTGGAAATATTGTGATATCTCCCTTGAATATGGCCACTCCTTTCCCTCAGGGTCTGGCTCTACAGACGTCCTTGCCACCAAGCACTAGTTGTCAGCATGCCCTCTTGGGTAGGACTTGCAACTGCTTCATGCTGGTATACCATCTGTCTGTGTGTCTCTGGCTGGTACTCCTCACATCTGGTCCTCAGGAAATGTCCTCTTGTACAATGACCAGCCACTTGGAGGAGGACCGTGCTTCCTTGATAGTAGCAGCTTGTTACTGCACAAAGAAAGAAGCCCCTGTCTCTTCTCTCCTGCCCTCCCTGTGCCTGGTCCGAAATGTGTCCCATCTAAAGTGTCTCCAGATCTTAGGACCACAGCTCCAGCTTTTGGGTGGCCTCAGGAAGGCCCTCCCTTTAGCCAGTCACTCTTTGCAAACGACGCCCTGGGCACAGGGCCAGCCCTTGATTCCCAAAGCTGGAGAGTCCCACTGGCAGCCCACTTCACACTCCCTTCTCTGGTTGGGGATTTGGGGTTCCTGGGGTTATTTGATTTGTAAACTCAATAATGCACTTAAAATTACATTTCATATCTTTTATCCAGGCATTTTGTAGCAAAGAGGCCTTTAGATATTTTAGCCGTATTGCCAGTTTTTAGCTTTTAACTAAATTCTAAAATTATCTTCACTTAAAAGAACTCATTGCATTTATCTCTGAATAGTCACAGAGTGAGCAATTTTTACTTTCTTTTCAGTGTTCTTTTATAGTTTCTATGTTTTTCTCTTAATCATCTATATCACCACTGAGCCACATTCACAGCTCTTTTTTTTAGAGTCAGCATCTTGCTTAAGTTGCTGAGGCTGACTTTGAACCTGCAATCCTTCCTGTCTCAGTCTCCCAGGTCACTGGGATTACAAGTGTATGTAACAGTGCCTGGCACCCCCAACTCTTTTTATTTTTTATTTTTGAGACAGAGTCTTGCTAAGTTGCCTAGGCTGGTCTTGAACTTCCAATCCTTCTGACTCAGCCTCCCAAGTCACAGGGATTATAGGCCTGGCATAAAATGGTTTTTAAAGTAGAATTTTAACCATGTTTTTTTTTTTTCTATTGCTTTCAATGACCCTGACATTTCTGGTTTCCCATAGAAACACCCAAACTGCCATTGAAATAGGCAGTTGCCACAGCTATAAGAAACCCTCACTGGTGACATCTCCACTCAACTTGAATATACCCATGAGAGCCACCTTGAACCACAGCCTCTGGGAACAAGAAGATCCAGACGAGCATTTCCTACAGGTTCCTGTAGCCAGTTCCCTAGGAGAGAACTTTCTGGGCCCCTGACACCTAGCTAAAATGGGGTGATCATCCTTGGTGTCTGTGCAGCCTCTAAGGCTGTTCACCACAGTGCCAAGAGACATGAGTGGGGTAAGATGGAGTTACTAACAACGTGCTGCTGTACTTCCACCAATAAACCTCCATGTGAGTCCCTCACTGTTTGTTGGTTGTTCCATGGGGAGATTCTAGGCTGGGGAACAGGAGCTTGCTCTGTGGGAAATGAGAGGTAAGAGAGTTGAAACCCCAAAGCAACTTCCTTTCTCAAAGGGATAAGTAGGTACACAGGAAGGGCTTGGCTACAAGCTCAAAGTTAAAGAAATCCAGAGGATGATGGTGACCAACTGGGAGATACCTCTGTGTGACCCTACTTATCTCGAGTAAAAAAATTGAGTCTTCATTTCCCCACTCCCTGTATTAGTGTAAAAGGTGTAAAGTGTCATCCTGGGCCATGAAGACTTAGATTGCTAATGAAGACATGGCTTCTGGGAAGGAAGATGTTACCTATGTATCACTGCAAGCCCCAATCGAATTGACTATCATATTTCTATCCAGGACCTAATGAAAGTAGACTGAGTGACATTGTGTCTTTGCATATTGGGGTTGGGGCAGGAGTTTTGGCCACCCTCTGCACAAGTAAGAAATATTTATTCAGAAAATTCCAGCACACTGCGGATCAGAAAGTCACAAAAATGGCATTTTTCTCCTAATTTTAACAATTGATATACCTTGCTTTAGTCTCTAAGAATACTCATTACATACTATGCCAGATTATAAAATACTTATTTTTTAAATGAAATCTATATATTGACTTTCTTATCAATTATCTTATTGTGCAATCAAAATTAGAAATACTTGGTTTAAAAACAACACCTAAGGAACCTCCAGATAACTTTTAAGAACTTATTTAGCTTTGTGGGTGGTAAGAGAGTTTAATATTTTGTAGAAGTTTGGTCATATTTTAATGGTTGTTGTATGGCAGTATGTACAAACTGTGTTAAGTTCTTCAACAATCTCTCCTTTAAAACTTTGAGGTTAATACTTTTGTGCAACTGTGTTTGTGAATAAAGCCAAGAAAGTGTTAAAAACAAAACAACAACAACAAAGAAAATGCCAGCACACTATTCAATAAGTATTTATCAAGTTCCTGTTTGTGTCAGACACTGTACCTGATGCTGAATGTGTTATATCAGAGAAGACACAACAGACGGTCAAGTTACCTGTCATCAGGGAGGGTATAGGAGAAATATAGAGCTCTGTTTTGGAGACAGAGCAAGGCCATTAAAGCTGACATGATGTTTGAGCCACTTAATGTACAAATAAAGGCTGGAGGATCTGCCTTCCTGTAGTTCACATCCTGAGTGATGCAGAGAGAAATAACTTGATTTCCCTCCCTCTTGTGCTTGCTTAGTTGGGCTGAGTGGTAAATCCAGGCTAGACTGAGCCAGAAGAGATAGCTGAGGGGATGCCTAATGGTTGTGGGTTTCTTCCTGCTTCTGTTAAAAATACAAACATAACAAATTTCCTTTGACATATTATAATCAAATAAGCTGAGCATTGTTGGTGCTGGTGAGAGACATTTAGAAGCTGAAATGAGAAGGGACTAATGTGGAAGGTTCCTGTAATTCCCAATTTATGTCTATTGTCCTACTATTACTGTATATCTATAATAATCTCCTAATTGTTCCTGTATGGATAAATTGTATGGATACCCTATGAACATGGTATGTGAATGAACATTTAAAGGGTCTCTGGCCCCATTTCTGTGGCTTGGGTTTAAGCTTATATCAATTCTCAGCTAGACTGTTGAGATTATCCTAATTGGTCTCCCAGGCTCCATCATCACCATAACAATAATAGCTTATTAGAAACTTTCTATGTGCCTAACACTATGCTAAGGCTGTACAGTTATCACTCAGTATACACCATAACTCACTGGGAGGTAGCTACTCATTACATTTTATAGGTGATACATGTGGGCACAGAGACTAAACAACTTTTTGAGATTACATACAAGTAGTAAGTAGCAAAGCCAGGTCTTGAATCCAGTCTTCAAAGCCCACACTCTTAATATTCCTCTAGGCTTTTCCCAGTCCATCCCCTTTCCACACCTCTAACACAGCAACCTTTCTGAAACACACATATAACCAAAACTTCACTTCAATAAAACTGAACTCTTTGACACGAAATGACCAGGACCCTGCCAATATTTCAGCCTTTCCACTGGACACCATTTCATTTCAACTTTATGCTCCCATAACACCAAATTTATTATGGTTTCCTAAGTACACCATGTTTATTGTTGTTGTTTGGTTTTGTTTTGGTTTGGTTTGGTTTGATGTTTTGGGGTACTGGGGATTGAACTCATGGGCACACAACCACTGAGCCACATCCCTAGCCCTCTTTTGTATTTTATCAGAGACAAGGTCTCATTGAGTTGCTTACGACCTCACTAAATTGCTGTGGCTGGCTTTGAACTTGTGAATCCTCCTGCTTCAGGCTCCTAAGCCACTAGGAGCCACTGGGATTACAGGTGTGCACCACTATTCCCGGCTTAAGTGCAACATGTTTTTAGATACTGCAATGATGTTGCATCTACCAAAGACACTTTCCCTTGCATTTTCTCTCCATTGCCCTCAAGATACTTTTCCTTGTTGACAGAGCTTTTCTGTATTGCTTATGTGCCCTGTGTGTGCCTTGTATTATAGCATTTCTCACCTTATTGTAGTTATTTGTTTACATGCCTGTCTCCTTGGTGAAACTGCAAACTCTTTGAGAACAGATATCATTTGATATCAGAATGCTTTGGTTGCAAGTAAAAGAAACTGACTATAACTAACTTAAACCCAATGGATTTCACTGGAAGGATGTGGGTTGACTCACAGAACCAAACGGACAACTGAAGAGTCAGTCTTAGAATGCAGTGACACCAGAATGGGTCTGGGAATCAGGGAGAGGCGGCTGATTGATCATCACATCAAATGCTTCAGCAGGCCAATTGTTTTCCTCAAGAGTGTTATAAGAGAACAAACAGGAATGGGTGTCTGGTTGCTAATAATAACAAGTATCCACTGCACTCACCTTAGTTTCTTTTATGGAAATGGTCTGCCATGGCCTTGTGTACATCTCTACACATCCTTACTAAGTATGCCGAATTTCAAGACCTAACTATCCTCTGACCCTGAACTATTTTTGTAGCTAGTCACATAGGCAATTAAGGAGGTCAAGGCAGCCACAGTATGGTTACCTGCTGACTTCTTACTCTCCCAGGGAGGGATCTGGTTTGACTAATGTTTGCTTAATTCCTGGGCTCTCAGCTGCACTGCAGCCCATTGCTGGTGTAGCCATGGCCTGGACCCACTATGTTACTTGGGTCAGGGCAACTGGGCCTGCCTTGTGCTCCTGCTATTTGCTGAGATAGTAGTAGTAAATTATCTGACTTTGACCCATTGAATCCCCTCATCTACCTTAGGTGCCCAAACAATTATGGTAAGTCAAACTGCTTTCTTGTTTAGTCACTTTTTTACAGTATTGTTACTCTTTGCCATCGACAGTGAGACCTAGCTTCTTCCCTTACAGTGACTCCCAAATTCACATATACTCTCATTCTATCATTTTATTCACTATTAAAATAATCTTCAACTAACATAATGCCTCTGTTTCTGTGTGTGTGTGTGTGTGTGTGTGTGTGTGTGTGTGTGTGTGTTATTTTTAAAACTTTGAGACAGGGTCTCACTACTTTGACCAGGGAGACCTTGAACTCAATGATCCTCCTTGCACATTCCAGGTACAACCTGGAATGCCTCCGAGTAGCTGCCATTCCAGGTTACCCCACCATGCTTGGCCTCAATTTTGAAGAAAACACTTCTCTTTATAAAGACCACTCTGTCTTAAGACTTAAGCCTCTGTCTTAAGTCTGTTCAGGCTGCTTTAACAAAAATATCAAACTGGGTGGCTTATAAATAATAAATATTTATTTGTCTTGGTTCTGGAGGCTGGAAGTCCAAGATCAAGGTGCTGGCAGATTTGGTGTGTGGCGAGGACTCATTCCTCACAGATGGCACCTCCTTGCTGTGTCCTCAGCAGGCTGTTTGCTGTGGTGGAAGCAGGTCCTCTACGACAAGGGCTCTGATCTCATTCGTGAGGGTTCTACCCTCATCATCTAATCACCTCCCAAAGGCTTCTACCTCTCAACACTTGTCACCTTAGGGATTAGGTTTCAACATCAGTATCCTGGAGAACCCAAAAGTTCAACCCATAGCAACTCCCTGAGTTACTGTATCCCTCCTCGAATCTAGATCCACTGGGTAAAGTCCCATCTTCCTCTGGTTTGTTTCTGTCTTAGCTTTGTGTTACAAAATTTCCAAATCCAATGGTAAATTTAAATGCCATAAACACATCCTGCATACAATAATGAGAGGAGGAATAATTTAAGTAATATGTGTCACTGCAAAGAAAGAAATACAGGTAGGAGTTTTAGTTCTTATTCCTGTATCTTGGTTCCAAAGTAGTAGTAGCTGGTACTTATGATTTTGCTTGTTTACTACCCATTTTATATACTTCTTGCTTTGCCCTACTAGTACCTGATTGGAGTTTTTTCCCTGTTTGGGAGCCCACATACTTTCCCTCCTAAAGGCCCAAGCCCTCGATTGTTTTGCTCATACAGTGTTTGTGATCTTCTATTGGGCTGAGCAGGGTGCAGTAAGGATGCATCTCATTTCCATTTGGGTGCCATTCCTTCTCCTTCCTGTACCCACTTTGTAGAAGTCATTCTTTTTTTTTTTTTAAAGTCACAAATGTGTTTTATTTTTTTTTTCTTTTTTTTATTGGTTGTTCACAACATTACAAAGCTCTTGACATATCATATTTCATACATTAGATTGAAGTGGATTATGAACCCCCAATTTTACCCCAAATGCAGATTGCAGAATCACGTCGGTTACACATCCACAATTTTACATAATGCCCTATTAGTAATTGTTGTATTCTGCTACCTTTCCTATCCTCTACTATCCCCCCTCCCCTCCCCTCCCATCTTCTCTCTCTACCCCATCTACTGTAATTCATTTCTCTCCTTGTTTATTTTCCCATTCCCCTCACAACCTCTTATATGTAATTTTGTATAGCAATGAGGGTCTCCCTTCATTTCCATGCAATTTCCCTTTTCTCTCCCTTTCCCTCCCATCTCATGTCTCTGTTTAATGTTACTCTTTTCTTCCTACTCTTCCTCCCTGCTCTGTTCATAGTTGCTCTCATTATATCAAAGAAGACATTTGGTATTTGTTTTTTAGGGATTGGCTAGCTTCACTAAGCATAATCTGCTCTAGTGCCATCCATTTCCCTGCAAATTCTATGATTTTGTCATTTTTTATTGCTGCATAGTACTCCATTGTGTATAGATGCCACATTTTTTTTATCCATTCATCTATTGAAGGGCATTTGGGTTGGTTCCACAGTCTAGCTATTGTGAATTGTGCTGCTATGAACATCGATGTGGCAGTATCCCAGAAGTCATTCTTTTTGCCCTCAAAGACATTCCACTCCAAACAACTCCAGAATCCCCCTTATATATATGACCATCATTTTTACCTAAAGGAAAGGTAAGTCCAAAATGGCAACATTTGCCTTAGTTTTCAATCATTGGAATGACTTTAGTGCCCCTATGTATTAAAGTTTTCTTCCCTTAGGTATTAAAATCTCCCAAATTCAGACACGTTACATTATAAATTTTTTGCATATAGCTTGTGTTTGTCAGCTTTCTGTTACTGTGGCAAAATACCTGAGATAAAAAAACTTGAAAAGAAGAAAGGCTTGTTTTGGCTTATATTTTTGGAGGTTTCAGTCTATGGCCTGTTGGTTCTGCTGCTTTGGGGCCTGTGGCAAAGCAGCACATCATTCTGGGAGCACATGGTAGAAGAAGCCCATTCACCACATGACCAGGAATGAAAGAAAGGAGGAAGAAGGAACTATGGTCCCAATATTCCCTTCAAAGTCATACTTCCAATGACCAGAAGACCTCCCACTAGGCCTTATCTCTTCAAGTTTCCACTGCCTCCCAATAGAGCCCAGCTGGGGAATTTGGGGGGACATTCCACATCTAAACTATAGCACAATTCTTTAGGGGGAACTCCTAGAGGATGTACCCCATTAAAACAAAATCAAAGCAGAAAGAGGAAAACATAGGCCCAGGAAAGAGGTGGGTTCCATCAAGGAAAGAAGTGAAGGGAATATCCAGGATGACCTTTAAGGGAGAGTCCAGAATGACGGTGGGGCAGCAGTCAACTATTGTTGACCAGGAAAGAAGAGCCTGCTAGATGTGTCAGCCATCAAGTTGGTGGAATGCCTGTCGGGGTTGAGTGCACTGAGGAGATTTGCACATGTCGTAGAGTTAAAGGCATGTAAGGAGCCGAGAACCCAAGCAAACAAAAACATGAAAATAATTATTAACCCTAAGAAGAAAATGTTGTACAAAAAATAAATATCATTTAAGTATGTACTATCTCTGTGACACTCAATACTATAAACATTGAGTAAAGATTTAATCAAGGGTGATGAGAACTATGGTTGAAGAATGGATGAAGGGCAGGTGTGTTGGCAGGGAGGGAAGGAAAGTGAAGATAAATTCCATCCTCCATAATCAGAAATTCTGTGCCCCCGAACTCCTTTGGTTCCTGCCTATTCCCTCAGTAGATCTGTGCAGACCAATCAAACAGGCTCATCTCCTCCAGTTTCCCGTGGGTTTGGCCAGTGGGAAGTCCAGGTAGTGACCAGAGGGAGGAGGAGTGAGTCAGGACACCTCTTCTTCTTCATGGTCACGTAAGGCTGGCTCTGTCCTTTAACAAGGGAACTGCTCCTGTCATCGACCTCCTCTAGGAGAGTCCCCTTTCCTGGTCCAGTAACCTCTCCCTTCCCTTGTCCTTTGGGTTCATGGCATAGACTTAGCTAACCCAATGCTTCCCTCCTGAATTTTATGTGGACAGGGATGGGATTCATCTCCATGCAGATGTGGCAGCGGGGACAGCATCCTAACCAGGTAGTTCTCTTCTCTCCAGCTCCTTGCTTCTCTTTTTGTTCCAGCCTATTCTCAACACCTGGTGCCCTTAAACTTCAGTTGACGTCAAGACCCCCCAAATGCCATCCAACAAGTTCCCCTTGTCTTATTTGCCTGTGTATCCTCCTATCCTCCGGTGCCTGGTCCCTACCAGATACCCAATTAGAGGTTGTTAGATAATCTATTTCTGCCATCACCAGCTGCCCCACGCTGTCCCCACCACCCCAGGCTCCAAACAAGGGAAGAGACTACAGCCCTTGAATGGACTTCTCAGGGAAATTGACTAGAAACAGAGACTGTTTCTAGGATAAAAACAACACCACTCATGGGATTAATAAAGCTATTAATAGCTGATAAGCATGCCATTGAAAAGAGAAAAGAAAGTGTTGCAATCCGGAGTCAATTAAAGACCACCAGGACATGCCATTTGCAAAAACAATCTCCCAAACAATGAGAAACATACATCTTAAGGTTTCTGAGATTGAATTCAGAAAAAATGCCCTCAAGGAATAATAACAAGATGGACCCACTTAAAATATGTAGTGGGAATGAGATAAGAACTCCACAATTGCCCTTGGAATTGAGAAAGATATTAAATGGGGGGTCCATGATGACTCTATTTGTGCTGATGCAACAGCAGGAAGGAGAGGCAGAGAGTCTGGGAACACGGAGCACATGGAAACAAGCAGTTTTGACCTGCACTCGGGTACCATAGAATTCACCCGGACCCTCAGAACCACAGGCTGTTTACTTGGAGAAAAAACAAAACACAAGGGGCCAATCTTGAGAAATCCAAAACTATTGTTTGAAAAGGCCAACTGCAGAGAGTGGTAAAGGTTCAGAATTTGAAGTAAACATATAGAATTATGAAGGCCAAGGCCACTTACAGGAGCTATAACTTGAATGAAAATAACCAGCAATATAGAAATCTGGAGATATGCCCGCAGAAGGCTATTCTGCTTTTCACTCTTTCTCTGATTCCTTCCTGCCTTATAGTGTATTTCTCTACTACAGAGATGGATAATTTTTTATTAAAATATCACTGAAATTAAGCCCAAACAAAACACTGTTTGAGGGATGTTTATGTTGCTCTAGTAAGAAGAAGCACTGACGTGTTCCATGACATGCAAAGAAATACTCACAGATGTTTTTTTCCTAAGTTGGGCTTTATAACCCCCTGAAGTCTCAAATTAAGCACATTTCTCTGGACAAAGAAGGAAAGGAATTTCCTTCACATCCATCTCTCCCCTTATTACCATTCAAGGACCAGATCTAGATGCAAGAAGAATGTGGCACCTAGTGATATGGGAGTCACATACTCTCAGACTCAGGGTTTTGAATTTGGAAATGCTTAGCATTTTTGAAAATGTCTCCACATCTGTAACCTAATGAGAGTCTTATAATGGTGTAAGATAGCTGTTATTATTAATCATACTTCACAGGTGAGAAAAGTAATACCCAGAACAGCTTAAATTATTAATAAGCCTATTACGATTCTCAAAGTCCAGCAGGCAGTGCGTGATGGCCTCTGGCTAATGCACCAAGGGAAGGGTATAACATGGATGTTGGGTCTTCAGTAGGTACAGTCAGAGATGAGCCATGGTCCTGTGGTGGGCATATGAATGTTCTGATCGCCCCTATCCCTCACCCAGTGGACTCAGTTTCTTCCAGGATTCAAGAACTTCTCTGAACCCAGCACATGCACCTGAGGGCCTGATGGTGGTGACCCAACTAACTCTCCAGAGCCCTCCATGGAAAGCGGAAACTGTTTCCCACCTATGGTACTATCAAACATCCCGTGCTCAAATTTGTCTAACTTGTTTTTTAATTTTATTTTTAATTTGTTCTAATTAGTTATACATATCTAATTTGTTTATTTTACAGTAGACAACTAAATCTTATCACTTGAGCATTTCTTATTTATTTTTTATGTTTGGTACTGGGAATGGGATCAGAGAGCGCCTTACCACTGAGATACACAACAACGTTGTTTATTTTTTTTAATTTTGAATGAAGCAGCATCTCTGCTCGGTTGCTGTGGCCAACCTTGATCCTCTTGCCTCAGCCTCCCAGGTCGTGGGGATTCCAGACATACACCACTAATCCTGGCTACACTTGATCATTTTAAAAAAGATAACAGTTAACCTTTTCTTTGGACGCTTTTTGAGAATGTCACATTTCCTTCCTGGAGTCTTACAGCAACTCTGTGCCGGATTAGCAGTCCTCCTCACAGCCCTAATTGAATCCTCAGGAGCCAGGAAAACAGATAAGTGTGTTTCTTAATATCATTTGTAAACCAGATGCAGCTCCAGCCTCTTGCCCCCTGGAGAGGCAGGAATATACACTTCTCAGCGACTCCCTAACTTTGACCTCCGGCACCACCGCATGCCTTCACTGTCTGTTTTAGTGTTTTCTCCCTCCGGGTACTGGGGATGAGCCCAGGGGTTTCTACCACTGGGCTACATGCCATCCCCTTTTATTTTTTATTTCAAGACAAGAGTCTCACTAAGTTGTCCAGGCTGTCCTCAAACTTGAGATTTCCTGCTCAGTCTCCCCAGCAGCTGTGATTACAGGTGTTTAGAGCTCAACAATCACTGTCTTATACCCAAACCTCCAGAGCTCAGGACTTGTCCTTAACTGCTAAAGGAATCTATACCAAGCATATTGTGGACTCTTAAAAATCAAGAAGTCAACTAATAGGGCTTCTCCCCTCCTAATGGTTTTCCTCCTCCCTCCCCTTGCTTCCTATTCCTTCTCCCAGATCATCTCCTGACTCCAGACTCTACTTCCTACCATGCAGGGAAATCCAGCTCTCCCAGCTCCTGCATAAGGATGAGACATACCAGCTTGCTGAGGTACTCAGCAAACAACACATGACCAAGGAGAGAACCCTTCTTGGAGAACATGTGGGATAGTAAATCTCCCCCCCGCTTCACACTGCTTGGGATCAAACCCAAGGTTTCATATATGCTAGGCAAGTGCTCTACCACTGAGCTACACCCCAAGCCCAATATTTTTTAAAGGTAAAAAGGAAAACTAGTTATTCTTGCCTATTTCTCTGGAATAAATAGGCTAAGGATGAGGAAATGATGAATGGGCTTTTGTTCATTATAACATATAATCCATGAGAATATAAATAGACTTTGTTAAAACAATTTTATAAGGGATACTGGTAACAAGTATTTTTCCTCTGTGAGTTTAAGAACCCAGTTTATACTTTTTTTTTCTATATCAGTACACATTAAGGCTCTTTTCTTTGGGAGGTTTATGAGAACAGGAAATGGATTGGTTGAAAATGGCCACATTCATGCCCTGAAATGAAGACTACATTTTGCGATGTAGATGATTTAGGCATAAATATGGTCACCCAACTATAAATACTCATCTTGGAGTTCTGACGCCTGTACTTCCAGGCTTCTGCTTTGCTCAGGTCTTATTTGGACTCTTTGTCCCCAGATCTATTGGTTTTCTTTGTATGATTCATGCTGTCTTCACCAGAAAGTTGCTTCTTGCTTTAGGCTCTATTAGCTATTCCCATGTTGAACTGTAAACAAGGAGAACCTATTCAATGACAGCTTAGTAACACTTCACTCTCCCCAGCCAGTGAATGAGAAAGCCACAAGTTCACTGTTTCTAACCTTTAAAGTAAAAAAATGTTACCTAATGTGTCCAAACCAAACCAAGTTCTTTGGTGTCATGCTGGATATCTGTCTGTCCCTCACTGTCCAGGCCAGGCTAGATCCCATTCCACCACCCTCCGTCCTTTCTGACAGGTGCAGATCTCTATGGGCTGGATCACTGAGGCTCGTGCCTCCTCTGGCTTTGTCAGTGGGGAGGCAGTGTGGGACGAGTCTCAGGCCGCAGCTTCAGGTCTAAGAAGGTTTTGGCTAGACTGGTAAAGAGCCCTCATATCAGTTGCTCATTAGAGGAGTCTGTTGTCCCCCAGCCCATTGCATTCAATGGCTGGTGGGAGCAGCAGTGGTTAGCTGAGTTTCAGTGGTCCCAAATCAGTGGTGGGTCCGGAGGCAGCCAGTGAGTCCTCCCCACAGCTGATGTCTAAGGAGAGCATTTTCATGGTCTCACGTAGCACTGCCCAAACCTACTTGAACTGAGAGTGCTTTTTCCCTATTGAAACTTCTGTTAATACCCCTTAAAACTGTTATTAAAATGTGGTTTGGAAGAATAACATAAATCTTTCTTGAGAATTTTTATTTTTTATATTGCATTATTTTTATTGCCTTTAACTTCCCCAATAGAACAAATTCCAACACATACTATGTGTTGTGTAAAATAGAATTATGTTTCACAAGATTATTTTCAAGTTTTTTTGTTTTTTGTTTTTTGATTTTTTTTTTTTTTTTTTGTAGTACTGGGGATTGAACCCAAGGGAGCTCTATCATTGAGTTATACCCCCAGCCCTTTATATATATATATATATATATATATATATATATATTATTTCTGAGACAGGGTCTTGCTAAATTGCCTCTGCTGGTCTTGAACTTGCAATCTTTCTGCTTCAGCCTCCTGAGTAGCTGGGATTACAGGCATATGCCACCACACCCAGTCCTTTTCAGATATGAAGATGTGTCCCCAAGGATGTGTGGATGCCTGTGTGGAATCTCAACACACCCCCTTTTCCCTTTGTGCTTTGAAATTGCCTCTCTCCCTCTCTTGTTGTTCTATTTATCATATTGTCTCCTGTGTCCCTTTTGTACTTCAGATGCATTTGTATTGACTTTGTCTAGTCCCTCTCTCAACTCAGATTTCTGTCAGTAGACTGAGATATTCGACCAGGTTATTAATGTCGTCCAAGTCTAATTCTAAGTCAATGAGTTTTAGAGGGGCATAATCTGCTTTTAGAGTTGTTTGGAATTTTTTAATTGATGAGAGGTGTTTGGGGAGTTGCCATAGTTGGAGGCCACTAAAATATCTTGTAGGCCAGGCCCATGATGCCAGAAGTCCTATGGAGAACAAGTTACCCAGCACCCTGAATGATTTTTTTTTTATGCCACTGGAAGCATTCTAGTAAGTGTAAATATATTTGCAACTACTCAAGTCTAGATGGTAATTCTGAAGTAAGCCAAAGATCTCCCAGCCAACTCTCACCCCCAGTTTTAATATATACTAATTTTTTCCAGGAATGTAACCACCATGTACATTGTAGGGAGATAATATTTTGTTTTCTTTAGCACTTGACCACGTTTGTTCACAGTTGAGAAAATCATAACAAAGTTGTATTTAGTACAGTATAATCTATCTAATAAGCAGATTTGGATCCCAAACCCTCATCTTAGTTGGGATTCACTGAGCAGGTCTTGAAGGGAAAGGCAAAATCTTCCAGGAAAGGAGGACAACCAGTCTTGCAGGTGGAGGCTTCTCCTCTCCTGTGGGTCCATATTCTCCCCATCTTTTCCCCCAGATCAGGCCAAGGAAATAGGCGCCAAGCAACCAGAGACTGCTGGAATCCAGTGCCTCTTCTGGAGATCCTAGCCAGCCTCAGACTCTGATTTTTTCACAATACTACATAAGCAGAATGAAAGATGCCACTAGGTGGCGCCACACACAGTAGGGCCCTTGTGATGGGATCTGCCCCTCCCATCTGCCCCTCTCAGCCCCCAGTGGAACAGGCTAACCCAGGCATTTTATTAACTTCACAATAATGCTACCCTATCTTGACTATTTTAAACCCCATTATCAATCTGCAGTGGAGCTTAACTGTTTTTGAGTAACCAGTTCAAGTCACCTTTACAAGTCCATTTTGTTCCTTCTGCATTTTGGGTACAAGCTCTTGATTGTATTTCATGACCTCTAGTGGAGTCACAATCAATCATTTACATATTGGCATACATATTATTTTATGCCTTTTCCTTTTATACTACAGTTGGAACAGTGTGCCTATTTTTAAAAAAACTTAATATGTATAAGTAGGTTATAATTGCTGTTAATTTTATTTTGGGATGGTGAAAGAGTGTTACAAAATATTTGTCATCAAAAAACCTTGGGCTGGATGTGGTAGCACACACCTGTAATCCTAGCTACTTGGGGGGCTGAGGCAGGAGGACCTCGAGTTGGAAGTCAGTCTGGGCAATTTAGTGAGAACTTGTCTCAAAATAAAATTGAAAAAAAGGGGTGGGAATGTGGCTCAGTGGTCGAGGACCCATGGGTTCATTCCCCACTACCACAAAAAAGATGACAACTTGGGTGAGACAGAGTTCGAGTCACATATTTATTGGAACATTGGCCTGCTCCTCACTACTTCTCTGTTGAGCCTCACCAAAGTGAGGCTTCTCCACCATCTCCACTGCCTCCTACTCCCACCTCATACTGGGGCTGCTCCTCAAGGTTCCTTTGCTCAGTTCTTCCCACACCTTCTCCTTGCTCTCAGGGTAGCAAATTCCTGTTAACCTTACCTAAACCCAGGTGCACTCCCAGCATGGCACAGATGGCACAGCCCCCTCCTCAGAGTTGTCCTCCTCTGCAACTCGGTTCTGCCTGTCCCAACTCATCCATCTGGAGCCCCAACTCCATTCTCTTCTGGGCTGTCCATTAGGTGAGGGGACCCATTTGCACTCCTCTCCTGTCCACAGGTCCAATGCCCCCTCATCATCCAGTCCTGGGTCAGCCTTCTGAGCCCCTGGGGGTTCCTAACCAAGTCCTGTCATATCTGTAGTCACCTGAGTTGTCAGACATTCTCTATAATCAATGTCTTCCCTGTAGGCTCTTGCTCCTGAAGTCTTAACTGTCTCTGTCACCACAATACTCTAGGACAACCAGGTTCAAGTCCTCCTAGTTATCTTTCTTTTTTAATAATATGATAATTTTAGAAAGCCTTTTATTTTAAAATCACAATAGACCCTCAGAAAGTTTAAAAAATGATGTAGAAAGGTTCTGGGTATTCATCATTTGCTTCCTTGAATAACAGCATCTTATATCTCTTGTAGTACAATATCAAAACCAAGAAATCGACATTGCTAGAATCTACAGGCTTTATTCAGATTTCAAATTATTTATTTGTTTTTAGTTATAGGTGGATATAATACCTTTATTTCATTTTTATGTGGTGCTGAGGATTGAACCCAATGCCTCAGGCGAGCACTCTCCCTCTCAGCCACAAAACCAGCCCCTCAACAGTTTTAATATTTGCTTATTTGTGTGTTTTCATATGATAGTTCTATGTAAATTTACCACATGTACAGACTTTTTCAAAATACATAAGAATGATAAATACTTTTATTATCATGATCTCCAATGCACATTTTTTTCTTTTTTTTCCCTCCTGGTCATCTTTGACTCAACTTCACCTTTGTCTCTCATATTTCATCAGACACCAATTGAATGAAACTTAGTGAACATTTTAATGAGATTTTTGTTTTGCTTTTTATAAAATTTAAAATATGTATTACAAAAATTATGTTCATAAAGATGCCAATTAAGAAATAGAGTCATACAGGTCTGCAGGAAAGGACCCACTGATGTTAAATCAGCACTGTCTCAAACTTGGGATCAAAAACTGAGACAGGTATGTTACCTGTCTGAGTTGCTCAATCTATGTGGGAGAGAGGTGGACGATAGTCCTTAAGGCTCTTCTTATTTTATGACTTGCAATTCTTTGTGGCATTCCTCTGATGGAGATAATAAATTCTCTTTGGTCAGGAAAAAAAATAAAATAAAAGAAAGAAAGAAATAGAATCATTTCTGTGCCCATTATCTGTCCATCCCTCCA
This sequence comes from Spermophilus citellus, assembly GCF_964194105.1. NCBI lineage: Eukaryota > Metazoa > Chordata > Mammalia > Rodentia > Sciuridae > Spermophilus > Spermophilus citellus. Next base: position 177,439,029 of record NC_138184.1, on the reverse strand, counting down.
AAAAACACTTTGTTGAAAAAAAAAAACACTTTGATAAACTTTGAAATTACTTTAAGAAGAAGTCTGTGGTATCAGACTAAAACCAAGCTCTCTACCAAGAAATGAAGACTACTGGAAATAAAATAAAGGAAAGCAATATGGAATTCATTTGTTAAGATTTTAATTTCTCAAAGATTTTAATTTCTCTAATAGATAACTGATTGTCTAAAGAAAAATAGTAGCAATATTTGTGAGTTTATAGTATATATAAAAAGAAAATGTGTGATAACAATAGCAGAAAAAACAGGAGGGAGAAACTGGGAGGACCTTTTGTAAGGCTGTCTCACTACATAGGAAGCAGTATATTATTATATATTCTAAATATGCAATGTATTCATTTTTAGGTTTAAATGAGGTGTCCCCCAAAAGCTCACGTGTGAGACAATGCAAGAAGGTTGGAGGAGAAATGATTAGGTCACAACCTTAACCTAATCAATAAATTAATCCCTGATGGGATTAACTGAGTGGTAACTGGAGGCAGGTGGGCTGTGGCTGGAGGAAGTGGCTCATTGGGGGTTTGGCTATGGGGTGTATATATATATTTGTAAGTGGAGAGTGGAGTCTCTCTCTCTCTCTCTCTCTCTCTTTCCTTCTGATTATGATGTGAGCTGCTTCCGGCTCCCATACTCTTCTGCCTTGATGTTCTGCCTCACCTCCAGCCCCAAGGAATGGAGCCAGCCTTCTATGGACTAAGATCCCTGAATCTGTGAGCCCTCTAGTCACAGCAGCAAAAAAGCTGACTAAAATATTCATAAAATAATAGTGGTGATAAAATGAAATCATAAAAAATAGCAATAAAAAGAGAAGGCAGAAAAAGAGAAAGAACAAACAGAACACACAGTGCTCAGCAATAGTATGCAGCAATAATCATATTATATATGGACAGTCCGTCTAAATGCACCAGCTGAAAATCAGAAATTGTCAGACTAGACTTAAAAAATAGAACCCTAGGGGCTGGGGGTGGGCTCAACAGTAGCACACTTGCCTGGTATGTGTGAGGCACTGGGTTCAATTCTCGGCACCGAGTATAAATAAGATAAAGGTCTATCAATAATTAATATAACCCAACTATTTTCTCTCTACAAGTACATTGCTTTAAAATATAAAGACATGGAGATGTTAAGAACAAATGTATGGAGACATCTATACAACACACAGACACTAAGGAAAAGAAAGCTGGAGTGACTATTTTAGTGTCAGCATAGATTTCAGAACAAGGAATATTATAAAAAATAAAGGGGGTAGTATCTAGTAACAGAGATAAATTCTTCAAAAAGATAAAACAGTTCTAAACATGTATGCATGTAACAAAAAAGCTTCAAAATACATAAGGGAAAACATAATAGAGCTAAAAAAAGAAGAAAAAATAAACAAGTCCACTGTTATAGGTAGATAATTCAATATTTTTTTCTCAGTAAATTGATAAAAATAGAAAGTCAATGATGATATAAAAAATCTTGGCTGGTATGGTGGCACATGCCTGTAATCCCAGTGGCTTGGGAGACTGAAGCAGGAGGATCAAGAGTTCAAAGGCAGCTTCAGTAACATAGTGAGGCCCTAAGCAACTCAGCAAGACCCAGTCTCTAAATAAAAATTTGTAAAAGGGCTGAGGATGTGGCTCAGTGGTTAAGCACCCCTGGGTTCAATTCCTGGCACACACACACACACACATACAAAAAAATCCTGTCCACCAACTAGGTCAAACTGATATTTACAGGACACTCCATCCAATAACAGTATAAGGCACTCTCTTTTCAAGTGCACATGGAAATCTGTTAATTAAGATAGACTACATTTTGGACCTAAAACAAACCTCAATGACTTTAAAAGAAACCATATAAGCATGGAATCAGACCACAACAGAATAAACTAGATATCAATAACAGAAAGATTTCTAGGAAATTCCCAAGTATTTGGAAATCAAACAACACATTTCTTAAATAACCCATGGGTCAGAGAGTACTCAAGGGAAAATTTTAAATATCCTGAACTGCACTGAATGAAAATAAAAGTACAGTCTATCAAACATTTGTAGGATGCTGTCACAGCAGTGCTTAGCAGGATGGTGAAGAATTCAGTGGGGCCCGGCATAGTGTTGCACGCCTATAATCCCAGTGTCTCTGGAGCCTGAAGCAGGAAGATCAAGAGTTCAAAGCCAGACTCAACAATTTAGCAAGGCCTTAAGCAATTCAGGGGGACTCTGTCTCAAAAAAAAAAAAAAAAAAAAAAAAAAGGACTAGGGATGTGGTTCAGTGGTTAAGCACCCTGGGTTTAATCCCTGACACTCCCTGTCCCTCCCAAATAAAAACACCCAGTGGCACTAAGTAGAGGCTGGGGAAAGGTTTGACTGCAGGCCCCAAGGCAATTCTGGGGTGGCCCCATATTGGTGGATACGTACCTATGCATTTGTGAAAATCTATAGCATATATATTACTAAGGGAGTTTCACCATATGCAAAGGGGAAAAAAAATCAATCAGAATGTCAGGGGGACCCAGGGAAGAGTGCACACTATGACAAATGAAGGGCACAGCTACTCTGAAGGGAGTGCAGGAGAAGGAGTCCACCCAAGTAACTTGGAAAAACAGTTACTAATTAAGAACCAGAAAAATTGCTAGAAACATTGCACTCAAGCAAATTTGTTTCTCATGGGTGTGGATTAGCAATTCTGAAATTCCATTGCACAAATGAGAAAATATTTATAATGAAAGCAACCTTTCCCTAGAGAAAGAAGTTAAAAACATATCAGACAGTACACAGGCTTTCTGTCTCCTTGTGCTTAGCCTTGTTGTTGCATCAATAGTTTATTCTTTTTGTTGCCGAAAGGGATTCCATTGTGTGGCTGCATGGGTTTGTTTATCCAATCAACCTGGGGAAAGACATCTGGATTGTTTCCAGTTGGGGTGATAGAGCTGCTACAAACATTTCATAGTAAACATGCATGGAATTTTGTTTTCCTGTCTTTTTTGGTAACCTCTCCCTACCCCCAATCTGGAAGTTTCTTGGCCTTTCCTTGTCTTTCCAGTTCTCAACAGTTTTAGATAGTACAGATTTTGCGTTTCCACTGGGTCTCTGGGACTTTCCTCACAATCAGTCTTGGGTCATGTTCTCTTGGCAGGAATCCCTAGGGAATGGTGCTGTGCTATTCTAAGCTGCACATGAGGGGGCATGATTTTATTGTCTGCCAGATTTTTACACTGTAACATCACTATTTCTGCCCTCCAGTAGGATGTTCAGTTGGATTTTTTGGGATGAGAGTCCAGCATTACATCCATACTTGGTTCCTTATCAAACCTCCTCTATTCACCAGCTTCAGCCTCTCCTGAAAACTCCCACTTGGAATTACCACCACACTGATGGTGCCAAATTCTATTTCCATTATCCCTTCCACAATTCATAGTCAGCATTCTACTCTAAGGAAAAGCTTTGTCTTTTTATACATCTGTCCATCTACTATCTATCTATCATTTATCTATTATCAGCATGGTTTATGGGTTCCAATTTTATTCAAAGGTTTATAATTTACTACTATTATTATTTGCTTTGCTACTCAAACTGTCTCAGATCTGGCCAGTAGCAGCACCTGCATGTTGGCTTCTGAGTTCTTTTGACTTGTCCCTATCCTTCTCTGAATATTTCCTTCCTTTCTGACAAACATGATGTTCGTCTTATCTTGTATTTTTCCTGCCCCAACATGGAATCAGCCATTTCTCCAAGAGAAAAAAATATATATTTCCTTATAGGGAAAGACGGTATTTAGAAAACCAATCTGGGCATTTGGTATGATCTTGGCTACTATGATGTGACTGCTTCTAGGTCCTCTGATGGAGAGAGTTAGAAATATACACACACACACACACACACACAATTCATAGATACACATTTACATACTCAAGCATCTATAACTATTTCCTTTTTTTTTTTTTCTGACACTGGGGATTGAACCCAGGGCCTTGTGGATGCTAAGCACACCATCTACCACTGAACCAGCCCCTATAACTGTTGATTCTATCCATATAAATGTACATATTTAAAAAAACTGATTCATATTGATTTCTCCAATTTTAGTCCAATGTCTATCTCCAGTTCTTTTTAGCCTTCCCAAACTGTCCACGTTTACAACACCTTGTCTAATGATGGCAGGAGCTGGAGCTCAGTGATGAAGGCCGCATGCTCAGAATGGCAGAGGTACTCGTACCAGCTCAGGACCACCTGCTGAAAACTTTTAAAACACCTTCTTCTCTAGTCAGGGAACTACCATATCTATTCTCATGGATGTATCCTATTCCATCAATTCAATTTGAAAGTCTGAAAAATGATGAGCCCAGCAGAGCATTTTTTGCTTCTGGAGACTGGCTGTGATCAGTAGGGACTTCTACTCTTGAAGATGTGTCTTAAATTGTTCTCCCTGAGCTCATCATTCATTTTATCAAACTCTCCATTTTGTGTGGGAGTGGAAGAGGCAATTATATGATCATATAATTAACACAATTATATAAACTAGACTTCTTTCTCTGTTTTCAAATCATACCTAGATTTTATGTTGTATGTTTTAGCCACCCAACTTAACCTCCTTCCTTGTTAGGTTGTCACTAGTTCAACTTTTGCTATTAAAAAAATTCAGTATGGCCAGGCACAGTAGTGCATGTTTGTAATCCCAGCAGCTCGGGAGGCTGAGGTAGGAGGATCTGGAGTTCAAAGCCAGCCTCAGCAAGTTAGTGAGACCCTAAGGAACTCAGCAAGACCCTATCTCTAAATAAAATATTTTTAAAAGGGCTGAGAGGGGCTCGGGCTGTAGCTCAGTGGCAGAGTGCTTGCCTAGGGTGTGTGAGTCACTAGGTTCGATCCTCAGCACCACTTAAAAATAAACAAACAAAGGCATTCTGTCCATCTACAACTACAAAAAAAAAAATTAAAAATAAAAAGGGCTGAGAATGTGACTCAGTAGCCAAGCACTGTTGGGTTCAATCTCTATTACAAAAAAAAAAAAAAAAAAAAAAAAAACTTATTATGGACTTACCGTGCAGAGGGCCTAGTTCTATGACATAGCTTCTTAGCAGTGGGGACTAATTGTCCACAGATATCCTTCATCTTTAAAGAATAAATAATAAAATCTCTACTTCTAATTAGGCTTATGGCCACCCAGCTAAGAGGTACATTTCCCAACTTCCCTTGTACCTGGGTGTGGTCATGTGTCTGAATTCCAACCAATGGGGTGTAAGCAGAAGTGATTATGTCATTTCTAGGTCATGGCTTTAAAAGGAATGTGTGTGAGCTCCCCTTTCCTTTCCCTTTTCTCACTGACCAGGATGCAGACACTATGGCAGAAGCTGGAGCAGCCACCTTGGACTTCAGAGATGAAGGCCACATGTTGAGAATGGCAGAGATATTGTACCAGCTCTGGACTGCCTGCTTCTAAACTTCTGTGTAAGAGAAAAATCAGAGTTCTATTTTCTTTAATCACTATATTTTGGGGCCTTGGATTATATCCTAAGTAATATAATTTTATACCACTACTTTTACCCAGAAGCCTGTACTTCCTTTTTATTTATACATCTTTTTAATTCAAAATTTATATTATATGTCCATGCTTTAAAATCAAACTATTAGCTAGTGATTCAGGTATTTTTTTCCAAAAAAAAAAAGCTGTGGGTTTACTTATTTTAGTATTATTAGTGTTTTAAGTTACTTTTGCTATCTCTACACTCAAATGAATTTTAAGCCATTTATAGAATTATGGAGTCACATCCTTTCCCCCCTCAACATTCTTTCTACATTGTTCCATTGTCCTTTGCTGTTAAAATTGCTGAAAAGTCTGAGGCCAGTCTCAGTTTATTCTGCTGGACAGATTATCTGCTTCTTCTACCTGGACATTTATAGTAGGATTTTTTTTAACTCCAAAGATTTATGAACTTCATAAAAGCCATTTTGGTCTTAATGGCGTCTTTGCTCAGTTTACTTGGAACATAGTAAATCCTGTCCATTTGCCAATTTAAATCTTTTTTTGTTGTTGTTTCCTAAATAACTCTTTTTCTACTATGTTTTTTTTTTTTGACTAATTATTTCAATGCCATTAGTTTCCTCTTCATGGGAGATTCTGTCCATATGTTGGATCAACATAAATGTCTCTCCTAGCTATCATTTCTTTCTAATTGCTGTCTCTCTTTCCTCTTCTTTGTTTTGTTCTCCAGGATATCCTTCAACCTGTCACCTATATCACTAATTCACATTTCTGTCATTCAGCTCTGCTTCTTGTGGCTTCTGACTTGCAGAATTTGCGGAAGTTTTCTTCTTTTTTTCCTCCTTATCTCTCCCAGTCTCCCTTTCTTGTATTTTAGAACCTCTAATTTCTTATTTCATCAGGTCCTTAAAAGTACAGAGAAGATTCTTATCAAATAGTCTTCTGTTTCCTGAATCATTTCTCTTCTGATAGGGAGTCATTCTATGTATTTTCCTTCTGACATCGTTTGAGAGAAGAGAGTAGTATCTCACATATATCTCATGGCAGATCTTTAATAAGAAATAAGGACTTTAAAAAATTTTTTTTAAATGTTTATCTTGAATCCAAAAACCCTTTAGATGTAAGTTCTAGTTCATGAGAAATTAGTGAGAACCAAGCTACATATCACCACAAAGAAACAACCAGACAAATCCAGAAGGTGAGACATTGTGTAGGACAACTCACTTAACTTCTTTCACAAATAAGTGTCCTAAGAAAGGGAACTACACTAGATTAAAAGAAAGTAAGGGAAAATGTATGGTTCTAGATTTGATAAGTCAGCTGTAGCAATAATTGCAGTTAACTGGAAAAATTTGTAATATGACATGGAAAATTGGATAAGATGAAAATACACTGAAACACAAAGACATAGAGTGTTGACTAGATGCAACAGATGATTAAAAGGTTTTAAAGCAATATTTTAAGGATGGTCTTATTTTGGTTTTACACACCCACCCACCCATACACAGTGGTAACAAGGATGTTCTCTAAGAAGTAGGAATATCCTTGTTTTTTTAAGCGACTTGTCTTGCATTTTATAATGTTCTACAGAGTATAGTACTGCCTGTGTAAAAAAAAAAAGTGTTTTAAATAGTGGCATAGATTTAAATGGGATTTACCACAAGGAGAATAAAGCTTAAGTTTCAGAATCCCTTATACACATGAGCCTTCCAAGGCCCTAAGAACAATTCTAAATTTCTTTTTAGTTTTTAAAACACACACACACACACACACACACACACACACACACACACGGAGATATATTTGCTATGCTGGGGATTGAACCCAGGATACTAGGCAAGTGCTCTACCATTATACTTACTATGCCCCTTGTCTGATGCAATCTTACTTTTATTTTATCTTACTCTTGTGAGGTTTTAAATTTATTTTTTAAGTTCAAACATCTATTTGTAATTTTAAAACACAGAACATAAAATGTGCTATTTTAACCACTTTTCAGTGGACAGTGCAGAGGTGCTAAATACCTCCCGACTGTCGTGCAGATCACCACCGTCCACTGACAGACTTTTATCTTTCCAAACTGAAATGCTGTGCCGAATAATTTTTGATGATTCACTGTTTCCCCTCCACAAAGTCTTCTTATCTTTGAGGGTGTCCAAAACTGTATATAGAGATTTTTCTAAATGATACTGGAGATTAAACTCAGGGGTACTCTACCACTTAGCTATACCCCCAGGCTATTTATTTTTTGAGACAGGGTCTTTCTAAATTTTCCAGGCTGGTTTCACAGTTGTGTTCCTCTTGCCTCAGCCTCCTGAGCCATGGGGATTACAGGTGTGTGCCACCATGCCTGGACATAATTGCATAAGCTGTAAATTCTATGAAACCCAGCTCCATCCCCAGCTAACAACCAGACATCCTGGTTAGCCCTGCACAAGCTATAGAACAACAACTTGCACTGTCAGAGTGGCTTTAGCCTCAAATCAAAAGACAATTAATACAGTGAGGAGACAGTCACCAAAATTCTCATCACCAAATATGCAAAGAATGGTGATTATGATGACATCAATATTACTGAATACACAAGGAGGACAAGAGCAATGTTTGCTCAAATTATTGGAATATCTATACAATTTCCCCCCAAAAGCTCTTAGTTTGCTATTCTGTGGTTCTAATTTTCTGTAAATCAACCCTATTTTCTTTGTTGCTTGTAATTATTTGTAAATAATTGGTAAGCAGCACGAATTTGAGAACAGCTGGGCAACATAATGAGACCCCATCTCTCTCTTATTCACACACACTCACATACACAGAATCTAGAAATACACAATTAAGGACTGTTATGGTAGTTTGATGATCATCAAAGAAGATAAAAAAAAAAACAAACCTTTTATCCTGCCATTCTACTGTCCTTAGCATGTCACTTCATACCCAATAGGGATGCTCAAGCTCCAGACATCAGATTCTGGGGTGCTTAACCACTGAGCCACATCCCCAGCTCTTTTTTGTATTTTATTTACAGGCAGGGTCTCACTGAGTATTTAGGGCCTTACTTGGTTGCTGAGGCTGGCTTTGAACTTACCATCCTCCTGCCTTAGCCTCCCAAGCCTCAGAGATTACAGGCATGTGCCACCATGCCCAGCCATCGTGTCTTATTTTGATCAGAGGAAAAAAACAAGGAGTGAAAAGAGAGCATTCCTGCTTCCTACAATGATTCCTTTCAGAAATTGCACCAAATACTTGAGCTTACATTAAATTTTTTTTTTTTTAGTTGTAGATGGACACAATACCTTTAATTAATTTATTTTTTTATGTGGTGCTGAGGATCGAACCCACTGCTTCACACATGCCAGGCAAGTGCTCTACCACTGAGCCACAACCTTAGCCCCGAGCTTATATTTCTTTTGCCAGAACAGTCAAATGGCCTTATCTGGCAGCAAGGGAAGCCAGGCAATGTACTTTCTATTCCAGAAGACCTTGTGCCCAACTAAATGCCACTTATTTTGTACTAAAGAGATGGAAAGAATGGCTGCTGGGATACACAAATAAGCATCTGTCATATGGTTTTTAAAAGACTCAGTGTGCTAGTATTGGAGGTTTAGCAGAGACAGGAGGAAGGGGTTGATGGTGTTTTGTTGTTGTTTGTTCATTTTTGTTTTTGTCTTGGTACTGGGGGGTGACCCCGGGGGTGCTTTACCACTGGAGCTATATTTTCAGTCCTTTTTAAAAATATTGTCATTAAAAAAGGTCTCACTTGCTATATGCTTGAGGCTAGACTCAATGTTGTAATCCTCCTCCCTCAGTCTCCCAAATTCCTAGGATTACAGGCATGTGCTACCATGCCTGGCTAGGGGCAGACATCTTAAATCACTATTTATACAATTGCTCAGCATCTTGTTTAGATCCACAAGCTCACTTCCTCACACTTAGCTTTCTAGATGGTGTTCTAAAGCTTTCATCCACTGTAGCTTGAGGAAATCCACGGAAGTGGACATTGTCCAGTCAACTTTGGGATGTCTCAGTGGCCAAATATATCCAAACCATATGTTTAAATCATAAGCTTTAAGCTTTAACTGCAAAAGCAACATATCAATTTTTTTTTCTTATTAGAACTTTTTTATTATTTGAGGTTTTTATCAGATCCTGAATTTTTTTTCTAAACCTATAATGATTCAATCACAGGACTGGGAACATTGCTTCTGAGAAAGACTCATTTGCTAATGGGAAAGTTCAATTCCAACTGGGGAAATTTACCCGAGTCCCAGCCTTTTCAGCTTAACATTATACCTGTCCCCTAGAAAAACAAATCCAAGTATTCATCTGGGTTGAAGAAAGAGAGTTAATTATAATTTTATTTAAAAAATGGAACTATGGAATGTAAAATTCAAAAGAAGTCAGATAGTGCTAATAAGACATTTTATTCTTTTTCGTAGAAGAAAGGAGTTATATGGAAACTTCTCATTTTTTGCCTTCCACTCCTCTATGTCCAAAGTTGAAGGCAGATTATGCTTTAGGGTCCATCACATCTTAACTAAAAAAACCACTCATGCTACTTTTCTTCCAACCTTGGCCACATGGAAAACTAAATCTTATGTGCTATATGACCCCACAAAACAGGATGAATAAAACTGTACTAAGTGGCCTCTCATCCCAGGGGGATGAATAGAGTTCTATCACTGGACTTAATTATGTTTGCTTTTACTACACTTTCCACTAAATGTAAGCTTGCATTTACAGGGTTAGCTGCTTCATAATCTTTTCCTCCATAGAAGAATGAAAAAGTTTAAAAATAGCAAATGTTCCAAGACTTTTTAAAAAGTCAACAACAGTGTCTTTCTCCAGGAGGAAAACCCCTCCTCTTATTCAAAAATGTGGATTTACATGGGTAAAAAAATGTATATTTTTACATAAATTTATTCAGATATGAATCAATCTTTATATCTTATCTTTATGCTTCTTTATCACATCAAGAGCTAATGGCAAAACAGGAACTTTGTTTCTGTCCAGGAAATCTATGTCACAAGATGAATAAGAATTTAGAGCTGGGCATGGTAGCGCACGCCTGTAATCCCAATGGTTTGGGAGGCTGAGGCAGGAGGATCATGATTCAAAGGCAGTCTCAGCAACTTAGCAAGACCCTAAGCAACTTAGTGAGACCCTGTCTCTAAATTTTTTTTTTTTTTAAATAAGGGCTGGGGATGTAGCTCAGTGGTTAAGTGCCCCTGGTTCAAGCTCAGTGCTTAAGCATCCCTGGGTTCAATCCCTGCTTTAATGCTTTAAAAGAGAGAGAGAGAGAGAGAGAGAGAGAGAGAGAGAGAGAGAGAGAACGAGAACTTTTTAACATCTCTTTCTTTTCAAATTACAACAAATATTTGGAAGTTATTGCTGAGGTCTCAAATGTGCTTATCAAATGTGCCAAAACTGGAAGGTATTTTTAAAAGACCCTGAAGTCATCTTAACTTGCCATTTGTTTAGTCTTCTTGTTTGGAGCAAAAGGCAAAGAATTCACAAATGCTACATCTTAAGCACCTGTTTCAAATTAAACATCAGCCTTTAGCTGGCAAAATAATTTCTTGATAATTAAGCAAATTGCAGCAGAAGATCCATCTCAGTTGATTTTTTATTTCCTGGAAAAGTCAGCAGGATAACTGTATACTAAGGGTTTCTTTCTGTGTTGAATCTGAAAGGTGGAACAAAAGAAAAGCAGTCTTTTCCATTCTAAACCGTGGAGATCATGTAAAGAAAGATATCTGTATTTTTTAAAATATGTTTTTAGTTGTAGATGGACACATTATCTTTATTCTTATGTGGTGCTGAGGATTGAACCCAGTGCCTCACATGTGCAAAGCAAGCGCTCTACCACTGAGCTACAGCCCCAGCTTCAAGATATCTGTATTTTAACAGGAAAAGTGGATGAATAAAAGAAACAGGGCTACCTGCTATAGAAGACTACATAGAAATATGTGCCATGTCCTGAATTTTGTTTTGAGATAAATGTAAAAGCACCTAAATGTCAAGAAAATGTTCTTCCTGTACGATAAGGATCCTCCCATGGTCCAACAGACACAATCATTCTCTCACAGGCCCACTCCAGGCCCAGAGGACGGACAGACAGACAGACAGAGGGTCAAGCACACCTCATTCCCACATCTTCACTTCTTCCAACATATCAGCTTATTAATGACCATTGCTGTGGTATCATAATTCCGTTTCTAGGGAAATGCAAACCACAGGATGTGGTCTCTGAACCCATCCTTAGAGAATATTACCATGGAGTATATTTTTCCCACATAGTAAACAAAAGAAAATGAGGATAGTGATCTCGGAAGTTGTGTCACTGACCAGGGAGCTGTAACAGGCTCAGGCAGGGTGTAACCTAGATGACTAGATGACCAGGGGAGACAGTGGCCACATTGCGTGGGGAAACCTCAGCCCTCTCCCTGATTCTGCAATGAAATAATAAATCATCAGGCTTTGTCCTTCACTCATATTTGTTGTCAAACTGGTTTTCTACACTGATCACATTTGACTTTGATGGTGATACATTATAAGTGCTGGAATTTTATCCCAATTAAAAGATGATTTCTGCCAGGCGTGGTGACACGCCTGTAATCCCAGTGCCTTGGGGGGAGGCTGAAGCAGAAGGATCAAATAAATAAATAAAATACAAAATAGATCTGGGGATGTGGTTTAGTGGTTGAGTGCCCGAGTTCAATCCCCAGTACACTCCCCCCACCACCACCAAAAAAAAAAAAAAAAAAGTAGAATATGATTTCTCCTTGAAATGGCTTTGATCAGTGATCCACCTGCTTGGTTCTTTGCCCTTGATGTAGCTGCTCCAGGATTTGGGCTCTTCCTCTTGCTCAGTGGAGGTGGGGAGGCACTGTCATTCTCAGAGAGGAGGATCTGCTTGTTGATCCAGAAGAGCGGCTCATGGGTGCTATTCCTCCCCCGAGATGCTCCTCCAAAGCCTGCCTCCGGGTAAGAAACTAATTACTTCTCCTGTTCCTGCAGTTTGGCCTCCTAAGGGAATGAACCCTGCAGCAGTAACCAGCCATCCATAACAGAGCACAGAACAAGTGTCAGCTGCCCTGCAACCCCTAGAAGCAGAAAAGGCGCTCAAACCCAGGGAGTGGAGGACCCCATCATGCAGAGCTCGGGAAGACTGGAGTTTGAATAGATGAGCAGCCCTTAACATTATTTGCGATGTGTTGCACTAAAACAAGGGAGAGCTGGCACCAGGAGCAGTGGCACGTGACTCAGCAACTTAGCAAGGCTCTCAGCAACTTAGTGACACCCTGTCTCTAAAGGAAATATTTTTTTAAAAGAGCCGGGGATGTGGCTCAGTGGTTAAACACCCCTGGGTTCAATCCCCAGGACCAAAAAATAAAATTCCCTGGTACCAAAAATAAATAAATAAATAAATAAATAAATAAATAAAGTAAAATGTAGAGTGAGGGATGGTTGGGTTAGGTGTGTGGCTTCGTGGTAGAGTGCTTGCCTAGAATGTTTGAGATCCTGGGTTGGATCCCCCCTGCTAAAAAAAAAAAAAAAAAAAAAAAAAAGCAAAGTAAAAAAAAAATAGGGAGGGTCGAAAAGCAAGGTTGTTTCCTCTTGGCAGCAGAAGGAGCTCTTGCTTCCTGCCTCTTTCACTCCCTTCTCAGCAAGTTCTGGGAGAGCCACGTCCTGGGGTCCAGGAAAGGGCTGGGGGTTGATAGGACATCAGTAAGTCCCAGCAACAGTCTAGAGGAAAAGGGAGGTTCCTCTGCATTTCCCTTTCCTGCAGGCCTGCTGGTTTTTCATGATGTCATCCATTCATCATTGTGAGCTGATTGGCCAGCCCGGGGCTTGGCCAGCTGCCCAAGGCCAGAAGGGAAGAGCGAGATCCCAGGACAAATGTGCAGCCGGCCCCTGAGCATGTGTAGAAATGTTGACATCAGTTCCACATAGAAAGACTTGGTGGAAATCAAAGAAGACAGTACAAGTCACAAGATCTTTTCCAACCTTCCCTTCCCTGAATGCCTGGGAAGAATTCAGGGGCCTCTTGCCTGTGGATGGGGAACCGAACCCTGGAGTAGGCCTGGGTGTAGAGGAGGGACTGCTCTGCCAGATGGTTCATTCTCCAGAGTTCAACCTGTTTCCTGACTCAGTGGTGTTTGAAAGCAACTTTGTCCAGGTATTCTTGGGTGACTCAGAGTAGTACTCCTTGATTAAAAGAAAAGAAAACCTGTTCCAAAGATGTGAGCAGGACAATCACTCCTGGAACTAGAGTGGAGTGAGAACTGAGGCAAGGAGAAGCTGGGGGCCTGGAATACAAGACCAGTCCCCCTGACCAGGGCTTCTCCTGTAGCCATGGACACCTGGGAAGAGTGGAGGACTTGAGATGTGAAGCCCCAACTTATGTCATCCTCCAGGCTTTTGCCCAGAGTCAGGTGGACACGGAGGCAGGAAAAGGAGATGGTCTTTGAGGGTTCAGGACAGAAATGATTATGGGAGAAAGAATAGGAGCTGGGGACCCAGAAAACCTGGGCTCAGATTCCAATCCTCTGCTTTATCATGGGGGAGGTGTCACTGGGCACAAAACCTGCACATCCTTATTCCACTTGCTCTAATGTAAGAGGGTTGGACTGATCTGAAGATTAAATGTAGATGCAGCAAGCAAGGCACCTGGTGGAACAGGCACTTAAGGTGTCCCCTAGGGCCAGACAGAATCTTGAAAAACTAGACTGTGGAGCTGGAAGGGAAATTCCCAGCCAATAAAGGTGCAGGAGATTAGACAGCCCCTCCAAGGAGGGCCAGGAGGATAAGTTTCTCAGAGGAAAGGCAGGAAATAGACCAGGGTGGGATTCACGGAAATGTGATAGATGCCTAGGTTATAGTTCTTGTGGACAGTTGTTAATAGCAGGTCATTTAGACACTAGTATAAGTTTGTGGGGATTTTTTGGTGGTGTTTGTTCTTTTTTTTTTTTTTAACCAATATAAGTTAGAACACTTATTCTTAACAAGCCACGATATTGTGCCCCTTTACCCGGGGACATTTGGCAATGTCTGAAGACATTTTTGGTTCTCACAATTTGAGTGAGTGGTTGCTAGTAGCATCTGGGGGCAGAAGTCAAAAATTCTGATAAACAATCTACAATGCACAGTACAGCCTCTCTCTCAAACAAAGAATCATCTTAATAGTGCCGAGTTGAGAAACCCTGGGCTAAAACATACTGCTACTTCTGCCAAATACTCAGGCTGTGCCTGGGGGCTGCATTGCAGGTCAAAAGGGGCCGAAACTGGATAGACATCAACAAAGCCCCCAACACCGTGGCCCTTGGGGTGACCTCCTCTGTGCCTTGCCTGCCCCTTCCCAACGTCCTCCTCATGGCCAGAGTCAAATGGCATCCGGGGCAGAGCCAGACATGGAACAGACCATCTAAAGCTCCAAAGATTATCCTGAGGAGGTAAGCAATGCAGGTGGGAATGAGGGACAAGACAGTGACAAGGGGACCCAAGGTGGTGACTAAAGGTGGGGAGAAAGCAGACACAGTGGTGATGTGACCTTTTTTAGACAGCAATAACCCCAGATAGGGAGTAAAATGGAAGGGCATGTGGGATAAGGGAGGGGTGGTGTGGACAGGAGGAGGGGCCAGTCTATAAGCCCACTCCCTTCTTGCTGCACTTATCCCCACCCCTGACTTCAGAGGAGCCCTCCCAGTCTGTGGCTAAGGATCGAGGAGGCAGTGAGGTCTGACAGATCGAGTGCTGGTTGGGAGAGGCCAGTTCTTTCCAGTCCTTGATATACAAGTAGCTAGACTTAAAATTAGTTTGAAGCACAGGTCACCTACTGCATCTCAGTTCTCCCATCTATAAGATGTCTGGGACTGGGTCCCATTCAGAATTTAACATATGGTCACATCGTATTTGTCTGGAATAAAGCAGATGTTCTTGATGTTTAAACCTCTTGAGACAATTTGTAGTCTGCCTCATGAATCTCTAGATAGTCCCAGAGTTCCAAGAAACCCCTTCATTTCTCCATACTACTACATGATAGGCCTCTCTGCTATGTTATTGGTGTACCTATAGCAAGTACAACCCAGGCCCAGATAACTAACATTAGACCCAAGGCCAAAACCTTGAACTTCAGCACCTTTGGGAAGAGTTATGGAGGCACTAAGGTCAATGAATGGACAAATTGAACACATGGATTTCTTCCTGTCAAGACAAAATTTGCAAAAACCCGTAATCCCAGCCATCCCACTCCTAGGCTGTGTCTCAAGCTGGATCTAAAGAATATCAGCATGAAAATTATGGCAGGGAGGGTGGAAATTAAAATGAAGATTCCAGGGCCACAGTCCAGACCTAGAGAATCTGAATCCTTGGGGATATCTGCAGGCATCTGTGTTTTAAGTAAGCTCCTCTGTGTGTCTGGTCTCCACAAAGTTTGAGCAGCACTATGTTAAGTGTTCTTTCTCCTACCCCTAAAAGCTTCCATCCACAAAGAGACACCCCTTGTTTTAGTGAAGACAGGGTCACATCAGAAGCAATGGGGTTGTCAGTGTCTTCCCCTGTGCCTTCAGGATTCTCCCATTGAAATTTGTGGAGCTCCAGGTCTGTGACCGCCTTCAACGCATCCTGAGGTTGAGAACAGTCACTGAGAAGATCTACTACCTAAAACTCCACCCTGACCATCCAAAGACTGTCTTCCACTTCTGGATCCGGCTGATTCAAATTCTGCAGACGGGCCTGTCCATCACCACCAAAGACCCTAGGATTCTTGTCACTCACTGCCTGGTACCCAAGAATTGCTATAGCCCATCTGGAAACTCTAAGGTAAGGGAAGGGATCACCGTCACCAGCCTTCAGAGGCTGAGCTTAGACTAGTTGTTGGTGAGCATTCTGGGTAGGCAATTCCAGCTTTAGGCCTTTTACAGAGAGTTTTACTCAGTTACCATTTATAACCATAAAATTCACACACTATAAGTATACTGCATACTTTTTTATCCTGTTTTCTTCAACAGTTTTGGTAAATTTATAATTTTGAAATTGTTAATCGTCAACACAATCCAGTTTTAGAACATTTCTATCACCTTAAAAAAGTCCCTGTTGCCCGTTTGCAGTCATTCCCTGTTTCAACACCTAGCTCTAGGGAACCACTGATCTGTTTTCAATCTCTGTAAAGTCATCTTTCTTAGGATTTTATATACATGGAATCCTATAATATATAGTTTTTGTGTCTGACTTTCATTTATCACAGTTCATCCATATGACAGCATGGAACCAGTTCTGGGGCAAAGTCACTGACTATCAGTAGTTAATTCGTTTTCATTGCTGAGTAGTATTCCATTTTGTTCATCCATTCATGAATTGATGGACATTTAGATTGCTCCAGTTTGGGGCTCTAATGAATTATGCTGCTTTGTACATTTGTGTACAGACTGTTGTATCGTCATGTTTTCATTTGTCTTCAGTAGATTCCAAATAATAACGTTGATGAGTTTTATGGAAAGTTTATGTTTAACTTTTTTTTTTTTTGGTGGCACTTGGGATTGAACCCAGGACCTTTTGCATGTGAGGCAAGCACTCTATCAACTGAGCTATATCCCCAGCCCCTATGTTTGACTTTTAAAGAAACTGAAAACCTGTTTTACCAAAGTGACCATTTTACATTCCAACAATTTGTGAGGTTTTAAGTTTCTCCACATTCTAACACCAGCATTGTTCATCTTTTTGATTATAGTCAGTCTTGCAGATATGTGTTGGTTATAATTTGGATTTCCCTAGTGACTCAGGATGTTGAGCACCTTTTCCTAGGCTTTTTAGTTTTTCATACATCATCTTTGGTGAAATGTCTATTCAAATATTTCACCAATTTTTAAAGTGAGTTTCATCTTCCTACTGAGTGTGAGAATTCTTCAAATTCTACTCTGGATACAAATCCTTCATCAGATATATAATCTGCAGATATTTTCTCTCACTCTGTAACTTGTCTTTATTTTCTCTTCTTTTTCACTGTCTCATTCCTTCCTTCCTCCTTTCTTTTCCTTTTTCTTATCTTCAGTGCTAGGGATTGAACCCAGAGTCTTGCACTTGCATGCATCTACCACTGAGTCCTAGCCCTGGTTTCATGCTCTTTTTTAAAAAAATATTTTTAGTTGTAGATGGACACAATACCTTTATTGTATTTATTTATGTTGTGCTAAGGATCAAACCCAGTGCTTCATACCTGCTAGGCAAGTGCTCTACAACTGAGCCCCAGCTCCAGCCCTGGTTTCATGCTCTTAATGACATCTTTTGAAGAACGAAAATGTTTGATTCTGATCAAGTGCAGTTGGTCAACTTTTTGTGGATCAGGCTTTGGTTCTGTATCTAGCTCTTTATTCAACCTAAACCCACAAATATTTTATCCTGTTTTCTTCTAGAAGTTTTGTAGATTCAGCTGGTACACTTAGGTTTGTGATCCTTTTTGAATTAATATTTGTGTGTGGCATGAGGTAAGAGACTAAATTCTTTCTTCTTTTCATTATTTTGATTGTTTTTGCATGTGGATATACAATTGGGGTCCCCATCATTTGTAGAAAAGATTATCATTTCCCCAGAATTGCCTTGACATCATTGTAAAAAAATCAATTGATCCCAATAAAAAATGGGAAAGGAAAAAAAAGAAAACTCAATTGATCTTAAATTTAAGGATTTATTTCTGAATTCTCACTGATTCATACAAATCTACAAAAGTCATTTATGTTACCCAAATATTGCTACTTTAACCTGTAAAATAATACACTGATATTATCTGCAAACAAGATAGATATATTCGCAATCTGGATTTATTCATTTATTGCCTTATTGCAGCTGCTAGAACATTCAGTATGATGTTCAATAGAAGAAACAAAGCAAGTGTCTTTGCTGTGTTCCCAGTCTTAGGGGAAATGCAGTTAGTCATTTGCCATTAAGTATGATGCTAGTTCTGGGATTTTTGTAAATGTTCTTTATCAATTTGAGGATGTTCGTTTGTTAAAATGCTTCTCTGCATCTATGAAGACAATCATGACGTTTGTCCTTTATTCTGTCAACATATGCTATTACATTAATTGATTTTTTTATGTTAAATCAACCATATATTCCTTCAAAAATAAATTGGTTTTCTAGCATTCTGATAAGTATTTAGAAGACTATGTTCCTGGGAGATGTTGAGTTATAGTTTTCTTGTGATATCTTTATGATACTCTGGCTTTGGGATCAAATTAATTCTAGCCTCAGTGAGTGAGCTGGGAAGTGTTCTCTCCTCCTCTATTTTCTGGAAGATTTTGTGAAAAATCTTAAAGTGATTTTTTTTTTTACTTCTTAAAATATTTGATAGATTTCACCAATAAAGCCCCCTAGGCCCTTTTGCCCCAGGTCTTTTCTGCTTATGAGCTATACCATACATCCCATGAAGACAGATTCTTATCTGTTATATCCTTATTGCCTTGCATTGTTGATTTTCAGTGGTGAATGAATCAATTAATATGGGCAGCGTGTGCAGCTGAAGTACATTTGGAATATCATAAGCAACAGGAAAGAAATTAATTTTAGACAGTTGTAAAAAAGCAACTTCATGTAGGATTTTCTTAGAGAAGTTATTTTTCTAAAACATTTATTTTTTAGTTGGACACAACACCTTTATTTTGTTTATTTTTATTTTTATGTTGTGCTGAGGATCAAACCCAGGGCCTCGTACATGCTAAGCAAGTACTCTACTGCTAAGTCACAACCCCAGCCAGAGAACTTTTTTTAATTCATTAAATTCTTAAAATAAATATATGATCTCCTACATTTCATTATAAAACCAAGTAGTATTAACTTTATTAAAGTTTACATTGGTAGGCTATTCAATAAACTATGTTAAGGTATATTAATGGGAATAGGCTCTCTACTAAATTGTTATCAAGTATTCAATGAAGATATTAACTTTAGAGGCACAAAGTACATGGCTATAAACAGACATGGTCAGAATTGCCTCTATACATACAAGCTGCCCAATGGGAGAGATTGGATTCCAACTCTTGAGAGTTTTGACTATGATACTGAGAAAATACACAGAGGTCCTAAGGCCTTAACCACCATTTTGGTTTTTGTTCATTCTTCATATAGTTAGTACAGAAGAAACCCCAAGCCTCCCACCCCAGTGAGAGCCTCTTGCAGCTGATGGCCAAGGGGGAGAGTGAGGCCCTCTCTCAAATCTTTGCCGACTTGCACCAGCGGAACCAGTTCAGGTACATGACTTAAATCAAGCAGACCATGATGTCCCTTCCTGCAGCCAGATGATCTAGGCAGTGAGATCCAGAAACCAAGTCCCTGGGTTAATGAGCCCATGGAGGTTCAATAAAGTACTGCCATGCAGCGCAGCACCCGGTCTTTATCCTTGGCTTAGCCTTTTCCAGGTGCCCTTTACCTTTGTCCCCTTCTCCACAGAGCAAGCAAGGTAGGTTTGACTTCAAGGAGGAGTCTTGCACAAAGTGAAAAGTAACTCTTCGACAAAGAGAATGGGGAAGGTAATGCAGGTGGAAAAATTAAACCTAATTTCTGATCCAATTCCTGATCCTATACAGAAATACCCAAAACACCGTTAAAAACACTTGTCAATCTATTGGGTTCATTTACCTGCTCACTTGGCTTCTGCTTGGACTTCATGGAGTTTCTGTGACTGTTTTCTAAATGTATAGTCTGTTCTGAAAAGTTCTATGGTACAAGCCTATCTTCTTGGCTTGAAGAAATATCCCTCTACGTACAGATGACTTCACATTGAATCTTATGTATTAAGAAAGATAGGAGTTGAAAACACTGAGACCAGAAGGTACCATGACCAGTAAACAAGTGGAGCTCTAGGTCCCAGTGAATGTCATTGTGGCTTAAAAGAACAGAAGCTGGGTGTGGTGGTGCACACCTGTAATCCCAGCGGCTTGGGAGGCGAGGCAAGAGGATCACGAGTTCAAAGCCAACCTCAGCAAAAGCAAGGTGCTAAGCAACTCAGTGAGACTGTCACTAAATAAAATACTGCCCCCCCCAAAAAAAAATAGGACTGGAGATGTAGATCAGTGGTCGAGTGCCCCTGAGTTCAATCCCTGGTACCACCCTACAAAAAAGAAACAAAAAAGAACAGAAATAGATGAGTAAATATCACCAGGAGAAAAATGAATTGCCACAAAGAGATTTTTGGCACAATAGGAACCAGGTAGACCAGAAGCTCAGAGGCAGAGCAAATCAACATTTTTTTTCTGAGTGATGGTAGCAAACTAAGAACCGGTTCAGCTCAGTGGAAGCAATCTCTTATAGTGATGAAGAGCTCATATAGATCTGGGCCCATGTCCCTGCTCCAAGAGTACCTGTGAGCATACTGTGTAACTTTTCTGGGCCTCAGTTTTTAGATCTGTAAAATGAAAATAATGCCAACCGCAGCCAAATATTGTCAGGATTAAATGAGCTTATACTACATCAAGTGCTTAGCATACTTCTGTGAAGGTTTGGAGGTGGATATAAGTAAGCTCTCAGTAATTATTAATGTGTATTATGAGCTCTAACTTGGGTTGGAGGTAGAAAAGTATTAATACAAAAAGTCTTAACAGTTTTCCAGTGCTAAAGAACATATACCAGGCATCATTACTGTTTGTATCATACAGAGATCTCTAAGAAATTTCTGAATAAGATGTCACATTGCTGAGCTAAAGAGTGCTAGATTCTAATAAAACAAGATATTTCAAAAGGACAGTTTTGACTGTCTCCAATTATTAAATCACTGATTTTTAATTACTACCTAAAAGACATTTTCTGCTCATATCTCATTGGCCACAACTCAGTCCCTTGGCCACACTCAAGGGAGTCTGGGGAATGCATTTTTTTCTAGTAGCAAGCCTGAAAAAAATTAGGTGCTCTGCTGCATTATTGGTATTATTTTCACTTTAGAGAACTGAAAACTGAGGCCCATTATGCTCACAGGTACACTTGGAACAGGGACTTGGGCTCAGATCTATATGAGCTCTTCATCACTACAAGAGATTGCTTCACTGAACTGGACTGAGTTACGAGGGGCCTACTGGAAATCTCTGACCTAGACAGCTTTTGATGTTTCTGGAAGGTCACAGGAGACTAAATCCTGAAGGGAGGTATAGTCAGTAACAATATAAAGGGTGGAAGCTGCAGTGGCACAGGCCTGTAATCCAGTGGCTCAGGAGGCTGAGGCATGAGGATCGTGAGTTCAAAGTCAGTCTTGGCAATTTAGTAAGGCCCTAAGCAACTCAGGGGGTTGGGGATGTGGCCCAGTGGCTAAGCACCCCTGGATTCAATCCAGGTACCAAAAAAAGAGAGAAAGAGTGGAAAAGGAACAAATGGGTGCAAGGGAATGAAAGAGGAAGAAGCTTGGTGAGTTTAGGGAAAGGGTAGGAAGGCCAGTGGGGAAGAAGAGCAGGTGGCAGTGGAAGAGAATAAGCAAAAGTGGGCAGGGGCTCAGCCAGGCAGGGCCTAGGAAGCCACAAGAAGGAATTTAGACTTTAAATGTAGTGGGAGCCTTAGCAGCATTTTAAATAGTCAAATGTCGTGATCCAATTTACATTTTGAAAAGGTCATGCTAGCTGCTGCTCTGACAGTTGATTTGAAGGGAGGGAGAAGAGACTTGGAGAGATCAGCTATGAAGCCATGGCAACCTAGTCTGTCCCAGCACACACAAAATGGGTCAGAGGGGTGCAAGAAAATGGGAGGCAGGGTGGGTTTTGCTTCACTTTATGTCAGTACTTTGTATGGACATTTGGTTGCTTCAGTTTACCAGCAGAAACCCTTGAGTGGTGATTTTTCTCCTCATTCAGGCAGGTTCCAGTCTGGTTGCAATTAGTATCAGTTTGTGCACATTGGCAACAACATGCAGTGTCACAGTAAATAAAATAAATGGCTGAGACACAGGACCCAACAAATGGAGTCCCAGTCCCTTTTCCTCAGCAGAATCAGTAGCATGGGCTCTGCTTCTTGCCTCCCCCATCTCACCTCCCTCTTCCTTTTTTTTTCTTCTGGAAATTTAATATGCATTGCACCCACCTAACGTAGCCACAGCTGGTCTTTTTCATATTTACATCTCTCTAAAGCTTCTGCATCAGGAAAAATCTAACTAGAAATAAGTTTGAAATACGCGTTTGATGTTCTATTCTTTTTACTTTCAACCTTCATTTCCTTGACCTTGAAATGACTGGAGTTCCAGGAGCTGCAAAAAGATGAAGATCCACAAGATCTGCACAGGTAAGAGAGGGCCAAGGCACTGTGCCTGGGAGAACTGTCCCCACCGCAGGCATAGGAGTCAGATCCTCTGCTGCTCCCTCTCCTGACCTTCCCGGTGCCATGGGGACTGCCATCATCTTTCCCTGCCGCAGTAGAATTCCTCTGGGCAATTTTGCCACTATAGTCAATTTGGCACCAAGTTCTAACAACGGTTTGAAATATTTCTTATATTCTTTACTTCATTTCCAGGACCCATAGACCTTATCTTCACTCAGTCCTTCCCCCAAAGACTGCAATAATTTCCCACTAGTTCATTCAGTCATTTTTTTTTTATTCAAAAGCATGTACTAAGTGTTTTATAAGTGCCACTCATTGTTGATAGGCTTTGGGGTCACTGTGTAGAAAAACATAGTGGCCCTTTCAAGGACTTTATCCTGGAATGGAGTCAGATGGGTAAATACCAAAATTACAAAACCTCTCCTGCCAAAGGAGCACAAAGAAGGAGGTTTCTCATGCCCCCCCAGGACTCTGGCCCAGGAGGCTCGGGGTCTGAGCCGAGTCATGGGGGATGATGAATTCCTGTGAGCTGGCTGAGCGGATGAGGGAAGGCATTCCCGGAAGAAAAGGCCATCTGTGTGGGCAGTCTTGACACATTCTGGAAGCAGTAGTTGATTGTCTTATTTCCCGGTTCTAGTTTATCCCCAATTCACTTGCAGCCCTGCATAAACTTTCCCCATCCTACCTGTCTCTCACCTCCTCTGCCTCCTCATCACCCACCTCCAGCCCACAGCTTCTGCAGCCAAACCTCAGCTATTCTTTCCCATAGCTCATTCATCCCCTCTCTGTTCCCCTCCCTCAAGGCTCACTTTAAATCCTACCTGTCCTAAACCCTATGTTCGCACCACCATCCTGCCCAAACGTATCTGTCCTTGTCACAAACTCTCAACATTATTCTCTAGTTGTTTTGTAGGCTTATTTCTTCAACAAATACTAAACTGTATTCATGTCTCTGAATTATGCACACCAACAAGCACAGGCTGGGGACACAATAGGAGTTCAATAAATACCCATATACCATACTACTAACAAATTATTCTCCATATTGGCTCAGGAGACAGACAGAACATCATGTTCTATTTTGGAATTTAGAGAAGGTTGCTCTTAAGGGAGCTCTACTAACTTTTGTCCAAACCAGGCCTACACACTGGTGGTATAAATGGGTAAAAGTCTGGGGACATTGATAGAAGAAGTAGTTGACTTTTCTCTAACTCAGTTATAATCAAAATACTGTTGAGAGGCTGGGGTTATGGCTCAGTGGTGGAGTGATTGCCTAGCATGTGTGAGGCTCTGGGTTCAATTCCCAGCACCTCATATAAATGAAATAAAAACAAAGGTCCATCAACAACCAAATATATATACATAAACAAACTGTTGGCAGCAAAACCTTAGTTTCAACCTTGAAGAGACAATAGGGAGTGGTGGGGACAGTGGCAACAAAACAAAAAAAGGGGAAGGTTTCAATTAATTGTGAGTGTGCTAGAACACAGGTCTGCTAATGCCACATACTTTAAGTTTTTGAAAGACTTAAATATGGATTTAAAAAAAGAACATGGCATGTCCCTCCATTAAAAAAATTAAAGCACAGTGTAGGGTAACATCTAGTGGGCAAACATAACATAGCCACAGACCACATTCAGCCAGCTCACAGCCCCTGTCCTGAATGGCGAGCAGAGCTGCTGCTGACTCCCATTTCCTCCCAGTCTGACTGCTTTCTCATGTTCTGTGACATTCGATTTTTACACATGCATTCAAACATAAACACACACAGGTACGTACGTACTTAAACATAACCCACAAAGTTAGGGTGGAAAAAACAGAAACAGAGAATGTTTCTAATTTATTTCTGGGACTGAAGAGAACAGCTAGAATTTCAAGGTCACAGAATATCTGATGTCATGGGGGCCAGATATTTGAAGATACTCCTAGGCTAGTTTCAAGGAACCATCCTGGGATGTCCTCTGGACCTCTTTTCTCACTGGTCCAGGTAGTGGAAAGACACTTTGAAAGGGCAGTTATACTCCAGCCTATGGAACTTTTGGATAAAAAGAGTTGGAAAAAAACAGAGGCCCAAAGCTTACCTGCATAGCTAACCTTTTGGCTCTCCATCAGTGGGTAGCATGGCCTGAGACTGTGGTGTTTTCCAAAATTTAAAGCAAAAACAGACCATGTAAGTCTTGCTAAAGTGCAGATTCTAATTCATTAGGTCTGGGGGATGGAGAATAGTACATTTGAAACATGCTCCCGGGTGATGCCAAGGTTTCAGCCCTAACCAGGGCTAAGGAGACCAAGAACAGTTTCTGGCTTTGATCTGAGTTCAAGGCCATTGCCAATTCAGCTGGCCAATCTTCTGGGAGAAATGTACTCAGTTAATTTGTCCCAGCTACAGTGGGTCCCTCCTTTCAATGGGGCTGTCTTGCACACATGGTGTGATGGGAAAAATGTGAGCTCTGGAGCCAGGCTGCCTGGCTTTGAATTCTGACTCTGCCACCTCATAATGTGACCATTGTTAAATTACTCAACCTCTCTGGACCTTACATTTCTTCTCCATAAAATGGGGATTATGGCAGCACGGCCCTCACCAAGTTGTCATGAGGCTTAAATGAGGAAGAATGTGTGTAATTGTCTGGAACAGTGCCTGGCGCTGTAGTCCACCCCACCCCAATGACTGTAAGCTGTAAGAGTGCTCTGTAAGCCAGAGTGCAAATGCTTTTCTTTCCTTAACCTAGAGAAATATACTGCCCGGGAAGACAGCATCCCTTGTACCCGTGACCTCAGTTGGAGGGAATCGTTCACTTGTGGAGAGTGGGAAAGAGAGAACCCCTCTGGGCCGCAGCCACTTTCACTCCTCAGCACTCTGGCGGCTTCCACCTGGCCACAGCTGGCCCCATCCATAGGTATGGTGATGGGGTTGGTCTGGGGGTCTTCATGGGACAGCACTGGTGCTCAGCCTCAGGACTGGGTCCAGTGCTGAGGGTGATTTCAGAACACGTAATGAGGTGGGGGTGAGGGGCGTGGTTGAGATGACCCCTGCTCTCTTCTCTCCTGCTGCATACTTCCCTGCCTCCAATGGGGCCGAGCAAACCTCTGCAGTGTGGCTCCTCCAGAGCTCCCAGAGTTCTCACAAGTGACTGGAGACAAAGACATGTGTAGAATGATGCTGGGGCTCCGTCTCCTTGCTCTGTGGAGAGGTGTAAGGGCTTCCTCCGGGAGTTATTAACCACCGTTCCCTCCAGCCAGTCTCTTTTCCTACAGCTCTTGGCACTTTGTTTTCTTTTTCTTTTTCCCAGTAATGGGGATTCTACCCAGGGCCTTGAACATGCTAGGCAAGTGCTCTATCACTGAGCTACACCTCCAGCCCTTTTAAAATTTTGAGATGGGGTCTTGTTAAGTTAAGGCTGGCCTTGAACTTGCAAAACCCTCCTGCTTCAACCTCCTGAGGAGCTAGGATTAGAGCCCTGCTCCACCACACATCACTTGGTAGTCTCTGTACTGCCAGGGTTGGGGTACAGAGAGGGAGGCCTGGATCAGGCAAACTTCCCTGAGGTCCCACCTTCTTCTTTGCTTGCTCCAAGACTCCCTGATCCATCCTTTATTCATATAATAAGAATCTGTGAAGGATCTCCTATGTGGTCTGACAGAGACAGAGCATAGAGAAGGTGGGGTGATTTGTTTTCTAAAGGAAAAAAAATCAATAATTCACCCCCTCCCCAACTAGGGCTTTGAACCCAGGGGCACTCTACCATTGAGCTACATTCCCAGCTCTTTTCTTTTTTTTTTTCTTTAATTTTTATTTTTGGTACGGTGATTGAACCCAGGGGTACTAACCACTGAGCCATATCCTCCCCAGCCATTTTTTATATGTTATTTAGAAACAGGATTTTGCTAGGTTGCTGAGGCTGGCTTTGAACTCACTATTCTCCTGCCTCAGCCTCCCAAACCACTGGAATCACAGACCTGGCTCATTTTTTATTTTGAGACAATGTCTTGCTAAATTGCTGAGGCTGGCCTCAAACTTGCCATCCTTCTGTCTCAATCTCCCAAGTAGCTGGGATTACAGGTGCATGCTACAATATTCGGCATGAACCACTAATGCTTACAAGAGACCATTAATAATTGACAGTTTAAAAAATTAAACTGGGTACAGTAGTCCCCCTCTTCTTTATCTGCAGCTTTGCTTTCTGAGGTTTCAGTTACCTAGACAACTTCAATCTAAAAAATATTAAATTGAAAATTCCACATTTTGAGAGAGAGAGAATGAACTACATTCTACATTTGCATAATTTTTGTTATGTTGTTATAATTTTTCTTTTTAATGACAGTTATTATTGTTAATTTCTTACCATGCCTAACCTGTAAATTAAGCTTTATCACAGATATATACCTACAGGTAAAACAGAATATTTGCAGGTTTTGGTACTATCTGCCATTTCAGGCATCCTTGCCCCACAAATATAAGGGGAGACTATTGTCTCTATGTGCCTATAACAGAACTTTCTGAGTGATGTATATGCTATCAAACACTTTTCTCTCTGCCACTCACAGGAAACTCTATTTGACTTACACGGGGGCAAGTCTGTGCAACCCTAACCAACACTGCTGGGCAGCATTCAGCTCCATCCAGGGACTCTATCTGGACAGAGGGGAAGAGAAAGCAGCAACTAAGAGAAAACTAGGGTCATCATCATCATGTGGTGACAGCAGAGCCTTTCCTCATTCCAGCTGTGCTTACCTCTGCATCCTCAGTACCACACACAAGCACAGCCCAATCCCATCCCAAGGGCTGTGAGTGGGCACAGAAAGACCTGCACTCCGAATGGCTGGAGCCAAGAGATGGAGAAGCAATGTGAGGAGCAGAAGCAGAGGGGAGGCTGAAGAGAGCCAAGTGGAGATGAAGAGAGAGGTGGCAGGAGGGAGTCAAAGAAGATAAGAGATACAAAGAGAAGAGGTAACAGAAGGAAGCAGAAGAGACTTGGGAGAAGAGATGAAGAGGACAAGAGAAGAAGTACATCACTGAGAGATGCCTCACTAAGCTTCTATTTATCTAATTTAAAACTTGAAAGTAAAGCCATAAACCAAAAAAAAAGTGTGTTTTCTTCTCTGTTCAGATCACTCTGAACAGTGCAAGGGACTCTCCTTCAAATTCCCCTTTCACCATGGTCCTTCTCTTCTGATTCAAGCTATATACCTGCTTCCTTAGCCTGTTCTTAACCTGGCCTTGCAAGCACAGCCCTGGTGTGTCAGACTTGGGTTTGAGGTTGAGGAATGTTTCCTACAGAAGGTTGTAAGATGTGTGTAAAGTAGAGTGAATTGCTCTTTGGTTTTCAAACTTCCTAGGTTTGCTGTTGTGTCAGTCCTGCAAACACTGGCTAATTTCTTTTGTGTATGACATTCCCTTGAAATGCTGACATACTGTGCTAGTGCTTATTAAATTAATGATTCCAAAGAGAGATGATGACAGACTCAAAGTACATGTTCACAAGTTATAGATCAAGAGGGCTTCTAAAAAGTGTCCTGTCCGATGGCCCGTGGACTGGTCTCTTTTTATTTGTGCAATATTTTGCATTCAATAAAGTCCAGACTATGAGGATTGCAGAACAGCCAACTAACTTCCAACTGGAAGGTTTCTTGGATGTTTTTGCTCTGGTTTAAGATATTCCAAAAGGGTCTTTGTCTTCATCAATCGGGGCTTTAGACTGAAATGGTTGGAGAACTTAAAAAAAATAAGCTCTTGAATCACTGTCCTCCCAAGGATGAATTACATCCTAACTCTTGGTGATTTCAATGTCCACATAGATGACCCTTCCATACTCCGGTCGCCATTCTGTGAGATTCTATCCTCCACCCTTCTCAGCCACTGACTCCTCTGATTTCAACTAGATTTTTCCATTAAAACCTGCATCCTACCCCATTACTCCCACTGTCCCACTATGCCACCTCCTATCTTTTCCTCTGAGGTTGCGGCTCATTCAACCCCACCAATCCTACAACCTGTCGCTCCTACCAGGCATCTCAACAAGTCCAAACTAATCTTTCAATGTTATCACACAAAACTTACTCTCCCCCAATTTTCCCCCATCTAGTAAATGGCAGCTTCACTTTTCTAGTTGCCCAAAACCTTTCAGTTTATCTTTGACTTTTCTTTCTCTCTCTCTCTACCCCATTTCTAACCCATCAGGAAATCCTTTCAAAATCTATTTGGAATCTGACCCCTCTCACTACTTTCACTGAATCACCTGGACAAAACTTCCACCATCACTCACCTGCACTATCAAAAAAAAAAAAAAAATCTTCCTCAATGCCCTCCCTGCTTCTAACCTTACCCTTTCCAGTCTACTGTAATTCTTTTAAAATCTTAGATCATGTCCCTTCTCTGCTCAAAACCTTGTCGACGTCTTCCCACCTATATTAGCAGAATGCTGGCTCCATAAGAGATAAACCCCCATACATAAATGGCATAAACCAACTAATTTTTACTTCTTACCCACAAAAAGTCCAAAATGATTGCTTCCGGTCAATGAGTGGCTCTTTAATAGGAACTTGGATTCCTTCCATCCTGTGGTTTAAAGGGTTTATAGAAAGAGGACTTAGAAAACTGTACATGGCTCACTGATGGCCAGTAGTGGAAGGTAGTGTACATCAGTTCTGTCAACCTTCCTTGGTCAGAGATCAGTCATTTGACCACCAGGTAAAGGAGCCTGGAAATGTGGTCAAGTAAGATTCACAGGATGACAAGAAAAGAATTTGGCAAATAGCCAGGATCTGCCACACCATCTCAGATTAAGGCCCTAAGTGTGGCTCTCTCCCCCTCCCCCCAATCCCTGCTACCTGGCTGACCTCATACCCTCCTCCTACTGCCCTCCAGCTGCCTGGCTTCCGGCTGCTCCTCAAATGTTGCAAATATGCTCCCAGCTCCACGCCTTTGCCTTTGCTGTTCACTTTTCTCAGAATGTTCTTAACCACCATCAGATGTTCACTCAGGTGTTACTCCTGAGCCCTCCCTGGCTGTCCTTTCTAAGATGGCAACACCACTCCCAATAGTCCCAACACTCCTCACTCTCCTTCTCTGCTTCATTGCTGTCTTAGCACTCATCACCACCTCTTATATATTTTTCTTTTTAAATGTTTTTAAGGTACTGGGGATTAAACAAGTGGTACTCTACCACAGAGCACATCAACAGCCCTTTATATTTTGTTTTTTAAATTTTGAGGCAGGGTCTGCTAAGTTGCCCAGGCTGGCTTCAAACTTGCAATTCTCTTGCCTTACACTTCCAGTCGCTGGGATTACAGGCATGTGCCACCACTCTTGAATTCTTTTTATATCTTGTTCAGTATCTGTTTCACCTGCCCCTACAGACCAGAATATAAGCACCATGACAGAGTTTAATCCATTTTGTTCACTGCTATATTGTCAGTGTGTGGAACAGTGTCTGACACACAGGAAACACTCAATACATCCATTTGAGGAGTGCGGGTTCAGTAACAGCACATGAACAGAGCTAGGTTGCTTAGCGGGGAACATCACCTTTCTGCAATCAACATCATGCCTTTCGCAGCAGTCCTTCGATGCTGCGCTCAGAGAAGGAATCCAGGGCTACAGGAGTACAAGAGAATAAGCAGCACTATATAGCAAAATGTGACAGCGCAATTGATGGCGACGTTTCTTTTGTGTATCATCTCACCGGTCCTCAAACCCTGCTACCTACTTTCTAACTCTGCTACCTACTTTCTAACTCTGAGGCTCCCATGATGCCTAATCTGCTTCATTCTCCTCAGAATGCTCATCTGTTCTTTTGGATCCATCAGCCCAGTTCTCCACCTTAAGTATCTCTTCCAGCCTATGGGCTCTTTCTTTTTAGATGTTCTTTCATAACCTAGACTGACCATGTCTTGGAATTCACTCATTTCCCTCTACCTCCATGTGTCTAGCTCATTCTCCCCATCTCCCATGATTGAAACTTTTAATTTTTGAGTCCCTTCTTCATTTCTTTCATCCAAGTGATCACTAAATCCAGGACATGTTATTTCTATCTTGAATTTTTTTTTGTTTTTAATTGAATACAAATTGTTATTTAAAATCTCTCTGGCATTGCCGGGTACAGTGGCGCATGCCTCTGATCCCAGCTACTGGGGAGGCTGAGGCAGGAGGATCATGAGTTCAAAGTCAGCCTCAGCAACTTAGCATGCCACTTAGAGACTCAGTGATACCCTGTCTTTAAATAAAATACATAAAAGGGATGGGGATGTTGCTTAGCAGTTAAGAGCCCCTGGGTTCAAATCCAGATATATATATCTGGCATAAAGGTTTCATTTCTGTTTCCTTTTCCTTGCCAGGACAGGTCCCTATCTACAGGGAATGTCAGGGTTTGAGGGCTGTATCTCTAGCAGAATCTCACTACCTGTTCAGCCTTCACTATGACACTTCCAGAATGGTGGTTCTCCCATTTGGCTGTAGTTTCTTGAGGGCTGGGATGATGTTCCCTTCATTGTGCGTCCACCAGTACCTAGCACAGTACCTGACTTCAGGTGGCATTTTAAAAAAGTTTTTGAAGTAATACCTCCGTTTTATAGTCAATCCCTATTTGAAGATGTGCCTGTCTGAGAGAACCACTCTCAATCTCATTCCACAGGGCCCCCACATAGGCACAAGTTTAGAAAACTTCCAAAGGAGACTCACAATTCCCATTGCCTTCAGTTTAGTGTCTTCAGACTATCAAGACCTTCCATGCACCTATGTTTTTCTGCATGGCTTCCTTTCTTAACCTTTCTCAGTCCCTACCTGGCCTGAGGATTTACCCTCTGCTCTGCTTCCCCACTTGCTTCTATTTTTGCTATTCCTTTTGCTGACTAGTCCATTTGGGATTTTCTTAGTCTAGCCTGAGTCACACCTTCCTATGAATCCCTCTCCGGCTACCATCAAGGGTTACTGGCACTCCTTTATTTGAATACCCAGAGCATTAGTTGTCCGTCTTTCATCTTGGCACTTTAAACTAACTTGCTTTGCATTTAAATCTTTCATGAACTTACTACTTGTCTTAACTGAATTTTAAACTATAGAGGCTTTATGTTAAGAATTTAGGTTTGCAGTCTAGTAGTGTAGAAAATAGAGTACCCTTCATCGGTATTTGTTTCAATTCATGACACTAAAATGAACAAGTGAGTTATATCCTGTGTTTTTCCTAAATCAAGGATACGCAATGAAGTCCACTTCTTCAGTTTATTTATATTACTGAGCAATTTCTCGGACCTGGGCAGTAAGCTCAGGGCTGTAAATACAAAGAATAGGCAGATCTCTACTCTGGAAGTTAGTTGGGGAACTTAGTCTGTTTCCCAGAGTAAGTTATTATAGATAAGCAATGTTATACAATAAAATTTGGTAGTGTACTGAAGATACAAAGTGCTATGAGGGCAAATAAAATAAGTGTTATTATGCTTAGTGGGGTCAGGAAAGGTTTCTAGAGCTAACATCTGAACTGGGACGTCTACTGGCCTTCACAAACAGAAAATTAAGAAAATGAATTTATTCCAGGCAAAGGAAGACGCTTGGTGAACAAAGATCACAGAAATGTGAAAGGACAAGTAGTTAAGGAAAGACTAGACGATGGTGGTCATAAGTGAAGGGGCGTGGTGGGAGACAAAGCTAAAAGATACAGGATAGCCAGAGAGAAGAGCTTCCACTAGATGCCACGTCTGGGCAGCAAGGTTTAAGGGTAAGAGATTGAGACTGTTCACCATTGTAATGGCGGTGACGGTAAAAAACGGATTTACGGTCTTGTGGGCATGAAGATTACTAGCAGGGTAATTCTAGACATCCTGTGGAGGCAGAGTCACGCGCTATGAATGGGGACGTGGCGTCCGGACAGCCGCGCCCACACGCCGCCCAAGCACCAGGCTGGGGCCTGCAGCAGGCCCAGGGACTAGACTTGGGCGGGAATCAGCTCCACGCAACTCGGCGCGCTCCCGGGGACGTGGCGCTTTCCAGCCTATCCGGGCTACGCAATTGTGGGGCCAATGGCTACTCGGGAAAGCTCTGCGTCGACGGGGGGCTTGTTGATGATTGGTTGGGAAGCCGCGGCGAGGCGGATGAGGGCGGGGCGCGGACTCGCTTCCGGTTGGGCGGTGCTTTCGCGTGTGAGCTGAGCCGGTGGGTGAACCGCGGCCACCGTGACCTGGGTTGTGAGGCTGCGAGAGAGGTAGGTATCGTGGTGCTCAAGCCTTCTGCCGCCGCCGTGTCCTTATTCGCTTTCTTTCTGTCCTGGAGCCTTGCTCCTGGAGAGGCGTGGGCTTTTTTTTCATTCTTAGCTCCTGTCTCTGCTGGTGCCGGAGTCCAGGCCTGAGCCTTTCCAGGATTCCAGGGCCCGAGGCGCTCCGCCTGGGATGGAACTCCCAGCTAGAATTCCCGCACGCTGTGAGTGCTGCGTCGCGTCAAACTTTGGCTCCCTAACTCATATCTTGTTGGGTACTGTTTTGTGCCTGGCTTGCCGTGTCCTTGCCCTCGGGTCCCTGATCTACACCCTTCACAGTGTACCTCGGACTAGAGGGTCACTTTTGTTTGCCTCCTGAAGGTCGGAGAACTGTAGGGAAGGGTTATTGAATCTGCTGCCTGCCACCTCCCACTCCCCCGCCAGTGTAGATCTGCCAGCCCCGCCCCAAGGCCACATCCCGGGAGTTGGGTGCCTCTGCCAAGAAAGTCGTGTTCGCTGACTTAAAGGGTGTAGGAAGAGGGTGGAAATTACGAATGAAGACCCTACGTGATTTTTTTTTTAGAATATCTTATATAATTGCAAAGAAAACCAGAAATTTTTGAGCTCCGGTGTTTGGTGCATAGTTGAGTCAGCAACGAGAACGGTCTTAAAAGCATTATTAAGGAATTGCTTTTTTTTTTTTTTAACCTTGTTTTATTGCTTCCAACCCTAGATCCCAGTTCTGACTTTATCATACTGTGTTATGAAGTAAACTTAATTCCCTACAGCTGCCATGATTAAGAGTTGTTGAGTGGTTTGAAGTTTGGAAAGCTGCTTTTGTATCAAGGAAAAAACTTCCTGGATCTCCTGCTAAAACTTTTGGGCTTTTTGTTTGAATTTCTAAGTGTACATAGTCCCCGAGAAGTGGATTTTTGTTTGTTTTATTTGAGAACTGAAATGCATTCATTTCCTAAGTTGGACCATAAAGTCAACGTTAATGAATTGTGAATAGGTTGCATCTAGTTTTTTTTTTCTAGTATTTTATTGAGCTTTGGGAGTAGAGAACCCCAGAATCTCTGATAAATTACTGTTTGCCGTGGAAAAAAACTTGACCTAAGACAAATGCATTTTTTTACCTCATTAGATGAGCTAACCAAGTATCAAATAATAGTCATCACTGAAGAATTTGTGGAACAGTTGCAATGAGGGATCAGAGATAATCTATGAATTGTATTTGTAGATAAAATGATTTCCCTAGGCCTGATCTGAGTATTCAGCAATTCAAGGGTTTCTATTTTCTTTTTTTCTTTTTCTTAGAATTACAACTAGGAGAGCCATAAACTACAAAAATCTAATGAGTATTCTAGAGTGTATGGTGCTCAATAGAGCTTTGAAACCAATGTCTCATCATTATTTGCTTCCATTCATCCAGTAATGTATCAAGAGATACTTACTGTAGCAGTATCTATACATTCATCACACAATCTGTACATTGGTACTACAGATTTTCTGTAACATGGAAATGCCAGGGATGTTGGAGGGATAGCAGTATAGTCAGGAATAGCAATTAGAAATGCCTGTTAGGATATAAGGCCCTAGATCCTGCCAGGAGTGATAGCTCACGCCTGTAATCCCAGCAGCTCAGGAGACTGAGGCAGGAGGATTGCGAATTCAAAGCCAAAGCCAGCCTCAGCAACAGTGAAGCACTAAGCAACTCAGTGGGACCCTGTCTCTAAATAAAATACAAAATAGGGTTGGACTGTGGCTCAGGGGTTGAATGCCCCTGAGTTCAATCTCCAGTACCCCCTAAAAAGAAAAAGGCCCTAGATCCTCTCTCTCTGAGCTTTTCAATATGGATGTTGCTGATGTTGCAATTTATGTATTAGAGTTAAGACAGCTGAAATAACACTCTTGAAAGTAGCTGGCTTTTAGCCAGATCCAGTAAGGGGAATTGGGTTGGAGAACACAAACAGGCAGCACCATAGTACTGCCCAGTACTACCCACTTAATCTGATAAAATGTTATCTAAAAAGTGCAAGACAGTGCATTAGAAACTATAGAGGGAGAAAAATTTATAATAGCTAGATGAAGAAATTCTCCCAAATATGTAGAATCTGTAGGGGAACTAAGGAGATAACTTAAAGTAGCCTGTGATCATGATTATGGAGTGCTACAAACAAATGTAGAAGAATTAGTACTGATCATTTCCAGCTTGAGTGATCATAGTAAATAGGTCTTTTCATCTAGAATTTTAAAACAATTTATAGGCATTTGACCCTGAGGAAAGGTTGAGCTAAAATAACTACCAAGTTCTGAAGATTTCATGTGTATTACCAATACACAAAATTAACAAACATCAAATCTCTTGTTTCTATATTTTGCATAGCACTCTTACAATAATTATGTATTAAAGTTTCATCAACCAAAAGGAGACGTTTTTCTTCCAGAATTTCTAAAACTTTTTTCTTACAAGAAAATTTTTGATTTTGTAGCCAGAAAAATTTCAGGTTCCTGCTGGGTTGCTTTGATTATAGAACTAATGAAGCTTGGACCATTAGTTTCCTTATCAGGTATTTTCCTTCAACAGCTAAATTTTGTACTTTTATATACTTAGCAGTCTTGTAAATGAATTCCCACTGCCACAATTAATAAGAATGTATTAATGAACTAATATAAATTCACTGTCACTAGAGAAATGTTAAATAAGTGGCTTGTCAGTGTTATGTCTCCTGTCAAATTATGAAGGATGACATTATTTTTTCATATTTTATAACCTGGGCCTTGGTACAGTTGAGTATAAGTAAATTGCTGTCAGGCTGATAACCATAATCCCCAATTGAAGTAGACACTTAAGCAGTGAGATTCCATTTTGGCTACATTATGGAGAAATGCCTTTTCTGCTGAATATCCAGCTCAGAGAACTGGAATTTTACCACCACACCCATTTCTCCCACTGATTAAAGTTGAGCAATGGGTCTATGGTCAACCGTAATTGGGGGATCTCTTATTGTTAATATTCCTGAGAAGTTGAATTTAATTTTAAACATCTGAATTTCCTGAAACAGTCTACTTTCTGTGATCAATGGATTTTTTTTTTTTAATCAAAAGTAGGAAGGAAGGAATAGGGATAGAGGTAAGAATTTAGAGCTTTCAAGGAAATTTTTGCATATATAAAATAGATTTCATATGACTCATTGTTATTAAAATCAAACTTATGCCATTAATCTTTTCTCCTTTAGATTACTGAAATAATTCATGATAATAACTTTGCAGAAGACCATTATTGGTGACATACTACAAAAGGATGCTAGCTACTTGATAACCTTTTCTGTTCTAGGCCTTTAGTTTGTGACTCTCTAACATGGTGCTGTCCAGTAGAAGTATAATACCACACACCTGTGTCATTTTAAATTTTCAGAGGAAAATTTTTAAACAGGTGAATTAATTTTGATACATTTTATGCAATGTAATACATAAAATAGTATACTTTTGATATAAAATATAACACTATAAATGTGGCATTAACCACATAAAGTAAGGTATTAGGATTCATGTGGATAATGGCTAGACATTTTTTTCTTTTTTAGAAAAAAAAAATTAGATGCTGCTGAGCGTGGTGGCTCACACTTATAATCCCAACAGCTTGGGAGGCTGATACAGGAGGATCTTGAGTTCAAAGCCAGCCTCAGCAATGGCGGAGTTCTAAACAATTCATTGAGACCCTGTCTCTAAATGAAATACAAAAATAGGCCTGGGGATGTGGCTCAGTAGTCAAGTGCCCCTGAGTTCAATCCCTGATACTGAAAAGTGTGTGTGTGTGTGTGTGTGTGTGGGTGTGTGTATACATGATACTACTGTTGATAAAGGAGGGACAGAATTTTAGAGAAACTTATAGGATATTTGATATTGGGAGAAGGAGAGGTTCATTTTTCACAACCCTTGGTTTACCTTCTAGATCACATGTTAGAGCTCATACAGCTAAGTTTTCATTTGTTATGTCATAAATTTTCCTAATATGTTAATTGTTGATGTGTAGCTGTGCTGAAGTCGGTAGAGAAGTGAGAAGGGTCCTTTAGCTTGGAGCTTTCTAACTTTTTGAGTTCAGTGTGGTTAAAAAAAGAATGATAGAGTTCAGATTGGGGTTCAGAAATGAACTCTATTAATGTAGTTCTTCATATGCCTTGTATGAAAAACTTATTTTATGCTGCTGCTTTTCATTTTTTCCCACATAAAATATCCTTTGTCTTATAAGGATATCCTTTGTTTCTACTTGAAATTTTATATGTATATGGATTTTCTATTCTTATGTGTCTATATTCATAAAACAAGAGGCCTTTGTTAGAGAGTCTGATAGCCAGGAGCTGGTATATGTGGGCACAAAGAACTTTTTCCCCCTCAAATAGAAGTTATTTAAAGTGCAGATTTTTGCATTGCTTATTGCAGAGAGGTGAAGATTAGGTAGGACCATTGGCCTTGTCCGTCAGGTGGTCCTTGATGAATTTTTTAGGCAGTTTCATCAGTGGTAAGATAGAAAGCCAGATTTTAGGTGATGGTGGATGTTGAAGCAGAGGCAGCAGTGTACACGCCTGTGTGTATGCGAAAGCAAGCTGGAAGAAATAACAGTCTAGGAAAGACTGATTTGGGATGGTAGAGACTTGAGAAGTGTTGATTAATGAAATGTGGGAGCCTGTAGGGAAGTGGGGATGGCAAAATTAAGAGAGTAGAAGGAAAGAAAAATGAATACATGATAAAGCCAGATCTTTATTGTCTTTGGGATTCTTATGTTCTTGTATCAAAATATTAAGTCAGACATAAATGTAGTATTCCCTCTAAATCACAAAGTGAATCAATTTGTTGTATTTCTGTTTGCTACATGTCTCCAAACTGTACAGTTTCTACTCTTTCCAGGACCCAAGTGTTTAGCCATTTATTCATTTTGTAATATTTGGGGTTTGCAAGAGTTGTTAGGGTATTATGCTGTATTTTATTCTAAAGACATATTTAAGCACTTACAACATTTTTCTAAACGTGAAGTTCCCTTATTAGTAGTCATAAGGGAAATCCCTTGTTACAGTGACTCCTGAATTTACTTGCCTCTGTAAGCTTCTGGCATAGCTATTGCTTGATCATGTTACCAACATCAACAACATATCCTGTTCCTCAATTCATAAAATTGTACTCATCTAAAGAATTATTTAGTTTTAGGTAGAAATTTCATTTTACCTTAAAATAAAGATTCTAATAGCCAACTTTGATGTTGAATTTAAAAGAGCCACTAAGTCTCTGATTTTCTCTGTACTGTTCAACTGATGTAACTGATAGACTAAATTATTGTAGGGTCAGCTGAAATGTTATTTGCCTTGACCAATTTTTTACTTAAAAAAAATTTATCTTATGTTTTAAAGATAGATATGCATTTTTCCTTCAATCTTGAAATACAGCTTGAAAATATCTGTTTTGCCACCTACTATTGAAAATATTTTTTAATGTTTAAATTAAAAGGTAATACATATGAGAGAGTGCTTATTTACAAAAATTAAATGTGCACTAAAGTTCACTTCCATAGTGGTCTCACTGACCCACTGCACTCCTATGTCTTTTCCCTTGAGCCTAGAGATTACTACTATTTACGCGTGGGTGTTTATTTGACCACCCCATTTTCTTGTGTGTTATATTTTATATATATTTAAACAACCTGGGGAGACTCTTTACTTTTTTTTGCTTTTATAAATGATATCTTGAGCTGAGCGCTGTGGCACACACCTGTAATCCCAGTGGCTCGGGAGGCTGAGGCAGGAAGATCCGAGAGTTTAAAGCCACTCTCAGCAACTTAGCAAGGCCTTAAGCAACTCAGCCAGATGCTTTCTCAAAATAAAATATAAAAAGGGCTGGGTGTGTGACTCAGTAGTTGAGTGCCCCTGGGTTCAATCCCCAGTACCTTCCTCCACCTCCACCTCCACCCCCCAAAAAGAGAGATCTTGACATTATTTTTTAAATTGCTTTTTATACTTAATGTATGTTGGTGAGTGCTCTTTCACTGAAGATAGATCCACTTCATTCTTTTTAAACTCTGTGTACTTTTCCTTTTTGTAGATTTAATGTCTTACCAGTTCTCTGGTATAGCTTGTTTCCAATTATTTTATTTTATTTTCTTAAACTTTTATTTATTTATTTTTTTAGTCATACATGACAGTAGAATGCATTTTGATATATAATACATACATGGAATGTACATACATCAATCATATTGTCTATTCTATTCTGCTGCCCTTCCTATCCTCCCTACTCCTCCCCTCCTCTCCCATCCTTTCTCTCTATCCAATGTAATGTGACACACTTTTTTTTTTCTTTTTCTCATTACAACATCATATATGTATTCTGTTTAACAGTGAGGTTCTACTTCCATCTTCTGTGCAACTCTCCAATTATTTTAGTAACTAAAAATTCTCATGCTGGTTGCAGTGGTATGCACCTGTAATCCCAGCTACCCAGAGAGACTGAGGGAGGAGAATCACACGTTCAATGCTAGCCTGGAAAACTTCGCAAAACCCCATCCCAAAATAAATTAAGAGGTCAGTAGCTGCGGTTAAGTGGTAAAGCACCCTAAATTTAATCGCCAGTACCCAAAAATTAAAACCAAAAAAAGCTGTCATCATTGAACATCTTCTTATGGTTTCTTTGTACAATTTGTGTGTTTTGATGGAATGGAGTGAAAATGTTGAGGAAGTTTCAGAAATATAACCAAACCTAACATTGGTGGGAGCAGTATAAGAAAGATAACACTTTCTACCCCCTTTCTCTATGGATCTCGTGATCTTTCTCCTTGCTTCCCCTGATGGATTTTCAGTCTTAATTATCACATCATTGGGTAACAGGTTCTTTTTTTTTTGTTTTTAATATTTTTAGTTGTAGATAGACACAATAACTTTATTGTTTTATGTGGTACTGGGGATAGAACCCAGTGTCTCACACATGCCAGACAAGCGCTCTACCACTGAGCCACAATCCCAGCCTAACCATCTCTTTTGAGAATGGGTGCTTAGGGAGTAACCACCCCTGATTACCTCCTTAGCTACCTTTCTTTTTTTCTTTTTCCTTTGTATTTATTTTTTAG
This sequence comes from Spermophilus citellus, assembly GCF_964194105.1. NCBI lineage: Eukaryota > Metazoa > Chordata > Mammalia > Rodentia > Sciuridae > Spermophilus > Spermophilus citellus. The sequence continues at coordinate 177,398,950 of NC_138184.1, read as the reverse complement.
TTGTAGTTGGACACAATGTCTTTATTTTATTAATTTTTATGTAGTGCTAAGGATCGAACCCAGGGCCCCACATGCCAGGCAGTGCTCCACCGCTAAGCCACAACCCCAGCTCTCTTTTTTTCTTTTTTAAAAATATTTTTTAATTGTCAGTGGACCTTTATTTTATTTATTTATATGTGGTGCTGAGATTCAAACCCAGTGCCTCACACGATGCTAGGCAAGAACTGTACAATACCAGCCCTTTAGCTGTATTTCTTTTCATTTTATTGGCGCTGATCTATTTACTCTGTAATGCTTTCTACTCTGATGCTGTATCCTCTATCAGTCCAGGACTTCTCCCTTCCCCTGCTTTCCCAGTGATTGTATCCTGTGCCCTTTGTGCTCTTTCATAGCCTGGAAGTTGTTCATGGAGGCCTCAGCTTGTGCCTTTCTATATAGTCAGCTCTATAGGTTGTGTTGCAATTAAACTTATTTCTCTATTTGCTTTCCTTTTTACAGGATCTTTATATAACATATTCACCTTTAGCTGTACTGGGCTTTTTTTTTTTTTTTTTTAATTCAAAGGGCTGTATAAATCCAAGTTAATATAACCTACGTTTTTGGCTATTAATTGGGACTTACAAGAAAAATGGACTTACATTGAAAGGTGTGTAATATATTGGGATGTTTGATTTCCTTATCCCCTGACTCAATTCACTTCCTTCATTCTGGTTCCCAAAACTTTGAGACAGGATCAAGATAAGGAATTTTATAGGGATTCTGAATTGAGAACTTGTAGAAGTTATGCTGAAAGAATTTTTAAATTTTTATCAGTATTTACATAGAAAATATGAATGCTTAGACTAGCTAGGTCCATCAGTGACATCCTGAGGAAGGTGAAATCTGTGACTGGTTTAAAATGCTGATTAGGACGGTGTAATTCATTTAACTCTCCTGTGGTACAGGATCCCTGTGTACTCTAGCCTTCTATTAGTTTCCTAGGGCTGCTGTAACAAACTGTTACAAACTTGAGTGAATTAAAAGAATAGAATTTTATTGTTGTTCAGTTCTGGAGGCTAAAAGTTCAAAGTCATAGGTGTGGGCAGGACCATAATCTCTGAAGACTTTAGGGGAGGATCCTTCCATAGCTATTCCTGGCTTCTGCTGTTAACAGTCTTTGGCATTTCCTAACATGTAGATTCATCACTTCAATCTCTTCCTCTTTCAGTATATGGCACTCTCATTCAGTGTGTCTGTGTTCAAATTATTGTCTTATAGGAACTCCAGTCTTTGGATTAGAGCCCACTCTAGAGTAACATGACTTCATTTTAACTTGATTACATCTGCAAAAATCCTCTACTTCCAAATAAAGTCAGTCAAAGGTACCAGGGATTAGGCATAATGGGAGATGAGTGAGCAATAATGTGAAATTGCAAAAACTTATTCTCACTGGGGGCAGGAACATTCAAAGTCCATGTTCCACTGATGGAAGATTAATTTAAAAATGAAAACCTAGGGGCTGGTTTGTGGCTCAGTGGTAGAGCCTTGCCTGGTATGTGTGAGGCACTGGGTTTAATTCTAGGTACTGCATATAAATAAATAAATAAATAAATGTCCATCGATAACTAAAATTTTTTTCTTTAAATGAAAGCCTAGGAAAACCTTTCCCCTTGGTTTTTAAATTTTAAGTTTTTTGTTTGTTTTTACCTCTATGGCCTTAACCTCTGGACATTACTGTGGGATATCTATAGAGTGTGCTAAACAGGTATTTAACTCAAAGCTTTTCTGCAGATTTTTAGTCACATTTTTTCAATAAAATGTTCCAGCCTTGTGCTTGTTCATGAAGTTCCCTGTGATTGCAGAGCAGCAGTGTGGAGGTCTGGAGAAGAGCCTGGGAGTCTGTATTTGAATAGTACTTCTTGTGGTTCTTATGCTTGAGCAAGTTTGAGAAACCCAACTGTACAAAGGGATAAAGAAGTTCTTATGACAGGACCATCTAACTGGTTTGGTCTTTGATGGTGATTCAGGGTTGAACTGGGACTTGGGAAAATTGGTGTTATAGAACAAGGAAACTATTCAATATTTCATTAGTTCCTAATGGGATGGTCATCAGAATCATGGGAGAAGCATTTAAATATACAGATGCAACTTTGGAGATTCTAAATCAATGGGGAAACTTACTTAAAAACGCTTCCTAAGTGACTAATAACTAGGCAAGTTTGAAGACCAGACCACTAATATAGTATAAAAAAATAAAGGATTTGGAGTCAGGATTTAAATCTTGGTCCTATGACTTTAAACTGTTATCAACTGAGACAAAAGGATTAAAGTTCTATTTTGATGTCTTTTAAAGAGACACTACTTACAAAAAGATTTTAGCTATAAATTCCTTATCAACTTAAAATCGATGAAGAACACTGGTAAAAATTTCCCACCATCATAATCTTGAGATTTCAATAATCTTCCATATTTATTGTGTGGATTAAATAAAATACTTGGGTAATATAACTGACTTGCATAGACTTGTATGTATATTAAAAATTTAACTGGTACATGAATGTTTTCTTGTTTAATTGTTAAGCTTATTGTCTCCTTTATCAACTGCCTTTTGTTTTCTTAAGATCCGATTATCATGGACCTTCGACAGTTCCTTATGTGCTTGTCCCTGTGCACAGCCTTTGCCTTGAGCAAGCCCACAGAAAAGAAGGACCGTGTACATCATGAGCCTCAACTTAGCGACAAAGTTCACAATGATGCTCAGAGTTTTGATTATGATCACGATGCCTTCTTGGGTGCTGAAGAAGCAAAGACCTTTGATCAGCTGACACCAGAAGAGAGCAAGGAAAGGCTTGGGTAAGGTGCCAGATCTCAAGGGGCTACTTAGGGTAATACCATTCTTTGTAAATCAGCTGATTCTTTTTTTCTTTTCTGGTTTAGTCACCACTAAAGTTATGCTGAACCCTGTCTTCTGAAAGCTAACCACAGAATTGCTACCACTAAAATTTAATTAAGTGCCTGCTTTTCTACATTTCTCCATTGAATAACAATTTGTATCTCATTCTACAAAGCAAAATCATTTTTTAATAAAAGTACCAGGTACTGCAGGACCCATCTTGAACTGTATTGTCTTGATCTCAGAACATTACATGGGCCATCTTTATTTCTGCTGCTTTTAATTTTGAAAAATAGTTTGTGACCTATTTATTCATTATTGCCCAAGCCTAGTCTTTGGGAAAAAAATTGCAGATTTTACCCCTGGACTATCACTTTCTGTACAGTTTATAATTTTCAGAGTGTCCTTCAACACAATCCAAAGCAACCTTGCCTTTTAGAGATTATAGCAAGTAATGGTCTTACTGTCATAGCTTCAGTAATGGCTGGGCCATAGTCAGGTTCTGTGACTCTCTGAGCAGATAGCCTTTCACCTAGAGAGTTTATTTAGTAGAATCCCAGCTGATTATTTCTAATTGGAGGTCCTAGAATGTCCTTTGGGTCTTCTAAGGCCTTGGTTTAAAAGAAAAAGTAAATTTTGTGAAAAAAATTTTTTCGTCAATGAGCACTGTTGGTGCAGCTTTCTGAACTCTACTCCAGAGATTTGTGTGGAACTTGTACCACTCAGTAATTTCCAAAAATATTTTGCCATCGGGGATAGTGCTATGATATAAGGCATTATTATAGAGTTTACTTTATACTTCAATTTAACATTCTTTATTTGTGTTATCTGCTGACTAAAGGGTACAATATTTTATTCTTCAACAGTAACAGAAAGTAATTAAAAGATTTTGCTATACAACCAGCTATCCCAAGACATTTGAAAGTAGATATAGTTGGATGCAGTGGTAAACTCCTATAATCCCAAAAATTTAAGAAGCTGAAGCAGGGGCTGGGGATGTGGCTCAGGCGGTAGCGCGCTCGCCTGGCATGCGTGCGGCCCGGGTTCGATCCTCAGCACCACATACAAACAACGATGTTGTGTCCACCAAGAACTAAAAAATAAATATTAAAAATCCTCTCTCTCTCTCTCTCTCTCTCCCTCTATCAGTCTCTCTTTAAAAAAAAAAAAAAAAAAGAAGCTGAAGCAGGAGGATTGCAAGTTCAAGGCCAGGCTGGGCAATGTAGTAAGACCCTGTCTAGTAATAAAAAGGGTTGAGTACTGTAGAGTGCCCCTGTGTTCAATCCCCAGTACCATCAAATAAAGGAAAGAAGCTAGATATAGAAACCATACATCAGCCAGGTGCAGTGGCACATGCCTGTATTCCCAGCAACTCGAGAGGCTGAGGCAGGAGAATCCTGAGTTCAAAGCCAGTCTCAGCAGATTAGCAAAGCACTTAGCAACTCAGTGAGACCCTGTCTCTAAATAAAATATTAAAAAAAAAAAAAAAAAAAGGCTGGGCATGTGGCTCAGTGGTTAAGCGCTGTAGGTTCAAAAAAAAAGAAACCATCTATCAAAAAGTCAGTCTTGGGCTGGGGTTGCTGGGTTCAATTCTCAGCACCACATGTAAATAAATAAAATAAAAAGATCTATCGACAACTTAAAAAAAAAAAAAGTCTTCTTGTTAGGTTGCTTTTCTAACTTTGAGAGACTGCTGTGCTCGCTTTCAGTTTTAATCATGTAACTGTGTTAATATTCCATGCTGAAAATAGAGATTCATGAGGGTGTTCTCAGCCTGTATGTCATTGCCTATTAATGTTGTACCTGTCCATCCTACATTCAATCTGCAAAAATTGCTTCACAGAATTACCCTTAAATAATGAAGGTCCTTTAGGTTTGGTCATTTAAGGTAGATGTTCTGTCTCTTTGCAGGTAGTAGAACAGTTTTTCTGGCAGTTTTCAGTAGAGGAAAAGATGTTCCTTTCTGTTCTCAGCAAATATCAAAGCTTCAACACATAAGTGGACTGTATTTAATTAGAATATGAATGAACTAAGTACTGTTTGCTTCTCCCAAATTTTGGAGATAGTGACAAATATCCCCAGTATATGCAGTAACATACTATTGGAAGCAAAAATCCCAGGTTACTTAAAAACAAAAACAAACAAACAAAAAAAACAAACTTATTTACTATGGCATTTCTAAACATTGTTTTGGCAGGTAACTATATACCAGAAGTTGAAAACCAGATTTCCCCCTTTTTTCTCATCTGTCTATAAGGCAAATAATTAAGAGAGTTATAGATGGACACATTTATTTTATTTATTTTTACATGGTGCTGAGAATCGAACCCAGTGCCTCACACATGCTAGGCAAGCACTCTACCACTGCGCTAGAACTCCAGCCCCCAATTTTAAGCAATTTTAACATACAACTATTCACACCTTTATCTTGTTAATTAAGATTTGACAAATAAGAAATTTTTTCTGCATGTATATTATCATTCTCCCTCTCCCTGCAAAGCACTGATTTTTACGTATGTATCCTTCAAATGAAGGTTTTTGTTTTGAGGTGGTATGCCTTAATATTAAAAAGTTCTTGTCCTTGATATATTTACTACAGAAATGAACTATAGCAATTCATGATCTTTTGTGGGATCACAGGCGCAAACACTTTGGAAGTCTAATGAAAACTAAGTATTCTTCCTTAGAAAAGTACACATGTATGGATCTATACATATAAAATTTTGCATACCCTAAATTTCAGGACTGTTATACCTCCTTCTAGAGCCATTTATTGACCAAATTTTTAAAAAAAACTCAGGATCAGCTTCATGCCACTTGAAATGTGTAGAGACGTGTTACCTTGTAACTGTAATAACAGGAGGTCCACTAAGTGCATTATATCTGTCCTAGAATAAGTGCTGATTAGTGGCATCATAACTATGTCTATAGGATTCTCCACTGTCATAGTATACTATGCCATTAGCTTCATAAATTAACACAAGCTTTTAAAGATCAAAATTAAGAGCTTCATGCCTTAAATAGGATGTGCCTGATATACTTTCATAACTAACTGCCTGCAAGCTGCATGAACAGCAAGACATTAATCACTTTTTTATTAAAGTGTTGTCATATACATGTATGTGCATATATGTTCTCATGCCAGACCATGTGTGTCTCACAAAGTAAGAAATATTGCTGGGCATGGTGGTGCACACCTGTAATCCCAGCAGCTTGGGAGGCTGAGACAGGAGGATCACAAGTTCAAAGTGGCCCCCCCCCCCCCCCGGCCCCTCAGCAATACTGAGGCACTAAGCAACTCATTGAGACCTTGTCTCTAAATAAAATACAAAATAGGGCTCAGGATGTGGCTCAGTGGTCAAGTGGCCCTGAGTTCAATCCCTGGTACGAAAAAAAACATACATTAAACATTTGGGATATTTCCATTGACTAAAATGCTATTCAACCACTTTCATTTTAAAAAGCCCATCTTGAATAGTCATATGTCTTTTATTAATCTGGGTGATACACTTCAGGCTATTTATAATAGTTTAAAAATATCATTTGAGGGTAGAAGTTTTGATACCTTGCCATTTTTTTCTTAATAGTACAATGGCATTATTGGTAGCCAATGCCATTTTAATAAAAATTGGATTCCATTATAGATAATGCAGAAGTTTTCAATACTGGTATAACTTAATTCTGTTAATATTGATTAAATTCTATAGATTTAAAGTTGCCAAAAAGCCAGGCATGGTGGCACATTCCTATAATTCCAGATACTGGGAGGGATGAAGCTGGAGGATCACAAATTTGAGGCTAGCCTGGGCAATTTAGATGCTGTCTCAAAATAATATTTAAATAGGGCTGGGGATGCAACTCAGTGGTGGAGCACTTACCTAACATTTCTACTACTGCAAAAAATGAGTGAAGTTTTTAAAAAGTTCTGTTATTATGTCCGTGTAATTAAAGGAGGATATATATTAACATTTTAGAGTTAAGGCTACAAGATTACATATTCTGTGAAGGAAAATGCTTGTTATTTGTAGGGTTTATGCAATATGCAATTATGGCTAATGCCATATTAGTATCAAAATTGTATTCACAGTGTCACCAATACTCTTTGATCTAATCACTTTCTTATATTAATGGAATTAAGACAAACTGGGAAAAGCCATCATTTATTACCAGGGGACAGTCTTTTTCAGTCAAGCATAGTAGTAAGCTTTCACATCTTTTTGGAAGTTTTGATTGTTTCTGTTCACATAAACTTATTTATATGGTTTGATTTTTCTGAGCCTCTATAAGCAAATGATTGCATCTTTAAACAGGAATTTTCATATCATGAACATATTTTTAAATCCCTAAGTTAAGATGTTCAGATCTGGAAGAAAGAAGCTCACAAAGCAGAGAAGTAGATTGATTAGCTTTATAATCTTCACACTAACCCTCTCAGCTTATTAACAGTCTCATCAAAGATACACATTCTTACTATATTTCCTCAGAGTTTTAGATAAGTGTCCTGTCTATGTACCTGTTTTTAAAAATAAACTTGCTTTGGCCAGGTGTGGTAGAACATGCCTTTAATCCCAGTGACTCGAGGCTGAGGCAGGAGGATCACAAGTTCAAAGCCAGCCTAAAATAATAAACTTGCTTTGAAATATAAGTGATATTTTTAAGAAGAATGTTTTTTCCAAAAGCATCTACATTTTTAAAAGTCTGATTTAAATATTTTGAATTTTTAGAAAACCATTGTCAACAATTATGATTATTTACTAAGAAATGGAGATTCTCCTTTAAGTGTAATAAAGAAAAAATATAGAGGTTTACCTGTTTGATGTAGTGTGAGAACTTAGATGGGCATGGATATTCCATGAAATTCTGACCATAGGCTCAGACCTAACCAAAGAGTTAGACTGGGTTTGCTTTTGGTCTCAGCACGCAAGCTACAGCTTGTATTTATCTTAACCAGATGGCTCACTATAGGCAGGAATGGGCCACTTAAGAGAAAAATTTTCAGTTGCCTGTCTGGCAGTTTTGTTTCAGAGGTAATTTTTTTTATTTCTTTATGTTAGCCCTGGATAACACCTATGGTCACAGCACACACCTGGCTATTTCCAGAGCCTTGTGTCCTTTTAACCTCTTGCTGGATTTCTCTGCATTTTCTACAGAAAGATTGTAAGTAAAATAGATGGCGACAAGGACGGGTTTGTCACTGTGGATGAACTCAAAGACTGGATTAAATTTGCACAAAAGCGCTGGATTTACGAGGATGTAGAGCGACAGTGGAAGGGGCATGACCTCAATGAGGACGGCCTCGTTTCCTGGGAAGAGTATAAAAATGCCACCTACGGCTACGTTTTAGGTAGGTCCCTACTATCTGGGGGAAAAAGTCTTGTGGAGCTGGCACCTTGAAACGTAACTATTTTGTCTTGTAGAATGATTGTAGATAAAATAGACGCGGATAAAGATGGGTTTGTGACGGAGGGGGAGCTGAAAACCTGGATTAAACACGCCCAGAAGAAATACATATATGACAATGTTGAAAACCAATGGCAGGAGTTTGATATGAATCAAGACGGCTTAATCTCCTGGGATGAGTACAGAAACGTGACTTATGGCACGTACCTGGGTAAGGGGCAAGATGTCAGCTTGGCCGAGACTATGGTCTTGAGTCAAAGAAACAAATGGGTCACACAGTAAAGGAAAGGAAGAAATTGTGCCTATCCTAAATAATTCAATACTGAACTGATTTCCTTGCATCTTATTAATTTTAAATTTGTATATTATGTATTTTTAAATTTGCTTAATTGTGGTTTTCTGAAGTCTAGCATCTTCTACATCATTAGCATTGCAAATATTTTACCATTTTTTTCTATCATCCCTTATAAGAACAATTTTTGGAGTAGATCTCATTTAAAAGGCTGCATTGTTCCAATGATGAAAAGCAAGAGACCTTTGGATGTCTCTTAATCCAGTCACACAAAGATGGTGGACCTGAAATTCAAACCAAATTAGATTCCTTTATAATTGGGGAGAAGAGGAAGAAAATCACTGCTTTTCTTAAAATAAAATACAAATAAAACAGCTTCCCTTGATAAAATTTAACTGCTTCAGTATATCTGCTTACTGAAGTTTAGAAATAAAGATTTCCCATTTGTTTTCTCTGGCACATGAGTTTATCAGCCTGCTTTGCAAATGCTCCAAGGCAGATAAATGTTATTTGATTGCTTTCTGTTGATTTGGTAGCTTTTTTTGCTTCTTTGGGCCACCTGTTAGTAATTTTCTTTGATTTTGGTATTTCTATACTTGCCTGCTATGGAATAGTAGGTGGCAGTCTTGTGGATTTGATGATCTAGGGTGTTTTTATTTGTGAGATTCCTCTATTATACATGGTTACCATTTGCGACAAAAATATATAAATGGCGTTTTTGCATTTTTATCCTGGAAATTAGGCAAAATTAAGTTAAAGGAAGCATTCTTCACCACTGACTAGTAGTATATATATAAAGATCTGTTTCCCCACAAGATAGCCAGCTGTCCATGTTAATTACAAGAGTGCATACATTTCTGGTGAAGAGACTTTTATTTCTGTGTAGGGCTTGTTCTCATTCCTAAGACAAAAGTGGTAATCTCTCTCTCAATACTTGACATTTAGCCAAGAACCAAACATATCATTCATTCAATAAAGAACATGTGTATTAAAAAGCCAGCACAAATGGAGAGTCATCCTGTGTTTCTTATTTTCTGGCTGAGGCCCAACACCCTCCTGACTTTTTAGAATTAATTATAAATATAAAGCAAAGGGTAGACTATTGGTGATGTAAACAAAATGGTACATTAATAAATCTTAGCTCAGACCTAGACACAAACATGCTGCCCAGAATGCTGCTTCAACTGTGTATGATTATGTGCATAAAAATCTGTTGAGAGCTCTGTTGCCTCACAGGGCAGATGATTCAATGTAATGGGTATTCCTACTGCCTGAAACTTCACAAGCTGAAGCACTGACTGGAGAAGCAATGTCTTTATAAGGCATCTTTCCCAGGAAGCCTGTGGGGAAATAGCCCTCAGTGGGTAATGAGTTGGATTAGAAAAGTGCTGGAGAGTTTTTGTGAAAATGTGTTCTCAATTCAATTTTGAATTCAGGTATAAATAATCTTGGCTGTTAAAATCTGTTTCAATTAATCTACTCTTCACAAAAGGAATGTTAATATTGTCTGTACCCCAAGTAAGATACCAAATACTAAAATCCTCTCTGCCTATACCAAAATTAGATTAAATGGCCAACCAGAGGCTGTGTACAGGCCAGGAAAGTCTATAAAATGGTGCTTAGGATAAGTATAGAAGCCCAAGCAGGACTGTAGGTGTATAAATTTCATCTTTAAAAATAATGCATTGCGGGGCTGGAGTTGTGGCTCAGTGGCAGAACGCTTGCCTAGCATGAGTGAGGCCCTGGGTTTAAGTGTCAGCACCACATATAAATGAATAAATAAACATATTGTGTCCAGCTACAACTTAAAAAATATTTTAAAAAATAATGCATTGCATCCTTTTCCATTCTTTTATATGTACATGTTGCTATTAGGTTGCTTGATGCTAGTCACCACGTTTTATCCCAGAAGAGGGGAGGAGGGCTTTTAGCTTATAATCTAATCTGAAAATGTGAAGTGACTTTTTCTCTTATCTTCTTTCTGATACATAGTTGGTACTGCAATTTGGTATTTGTTTAGAAGAGATGACTTAGTATCTGAGAAAGATGGTATTTTCCATAAATTCTGCATCTCCCTCCTGTTCTGGTTTTCAGTATTCAAATATAGAGTCCCAAAGCCTTATGAGGCAATAAGCTGTCTCATTATATTTTTGACACTCAACAAAGAAAGAAGCTTCAAGCTGCTTGGCTCTCAAAATAGATCCGTTTTTGGTTTTGTTTTTTAAACTGTGCTTAAAATATGGAAAGATTGAACTGCAATATCAGAGGTCAGTGGTATGATCTTTCTGTTAAAGGGGCCCTGTAGGTCTTAAAAAAAAAAGTGCCCTTTTTATTTAGTCTATATATTACAGGAACAATAATTTCTTACCTTTAACGTGGTGTCTTTTCAAAGTATCTTCACGTCTGCTGTCTCATTTGGTTTATACAGTAACTCAATAACTTTTTTATTTTTTGTGGTTAACTCCTTTGCCATTTTTTCAGCTTATGGAAATTAAATTTTATTCTTCTAGATTCTTATAGTATCTGCTACTTGTGTGGTTAAACATTATAACAAATAGGACTAAATTCAGTTGTAATCTAATGTCTATTTTTAAATAACAGCCTAAGCAATGTACAATTGCATATTAAAATGCACAATTAATGAGTCTTGATATATGTATACACCAGTGAAACCATCACTACAGTCAATATAATGAGCATATCTATCACCTCTCCCCCCCAAAAAAATTTTCTCATATCTTACCTTCCATGTATTCCTGTCCCTAAGCAACCACTGACCTACTCTCTGTAACTCTAGGTTATTTTCTAGAATTTCATGTAAGTGGAAGATAAATAATACATGTAACTCATGATAGGTAAAATGTAACCTCTTAAAGAGGTGGTGTTCTGTTGCTTAACTCCAAATGTCTTTAAAATGAGGGTGAAGGTCTTTGATATCTATCTTATTAATGTTTAATAAAAATAACAATAATTGACATTTATTGAATGCCAACTATATGCCAGGCATTGTTCTAAGTGCTTGACTTAGTTCTGTTGTTGCTGGTTCTCACTTGAACCTCATAACAACCCAGTGAGGCAGGCATCATTATTATCCTCATTTTACAGATGAGACTGAGGCACAATTAAGTTATTCACCCAGGGCCACACAGCTAGGGATGGTAGACTTCAAACTCAGTATGGCATTAGAACCACCACTGCCTCCCAGATATAACTAGGAAATTCAAGCCTTAACATCAATAACAATGAAACATTACATGTTGAGTTAAGTAACCCAGGAGACAGAGTTCCATGTTGATTGGCAGACATTTACTTCAATTTGGACCTAACTGAGATATGATTGATTACTGGAGCTTCATCCCAAAATTGTATGTCTTTGGGCTGCTGCCTGTGTAATCAAGAATTATTTCTTCATTGCTTGGTTTTTTATTTCTTGGAAATTGATTGTCCATACTATATATTTTTGTATTTTCTTTCCATATTTGACCTAAATGTTTGTTTTCTAGATGATCCAGACCCTGATGATGGATTTAACTATAAACAGATGATGGTTAGAGATGAGCGGAGGTTTAAGATGGCAGACAAGGATGGAGACCTCATTGCCACAAAGGAAGAGTTCACAGCTTTCCTGCACCCTGAGGAATATGACTATATGAAAGACATAGTAGTGCAGGTGGGTGAGATCGGGGTTCTGAACAGGAATTCAGTTTCTCTTTTGGTTATTATGCTGTCTCCCCTCTTGAACCTTTCCTGTAATTTTGGAAGAATGACTAGTTTTTCAAGTACTGGCTGGATTCAGAGTCCAGGTTCTGTCACTGCCTGCCTCCTGCCTACTATGCATCCATCCATCCAACTATCCGTAGTGGAGATTGAACCCAGGGGTATTCTAAACTGAGCTACATTCCCAGCCCTTTTAATTTTTTATTTTGAGACAGGGTTTTGCTTAGTTTTGGTCCTCCTGCCTCAGCCTTCTGAGTAACTGGGAATTCAGGCAATTGCTCCAGTGCCTGGCTCTGTCATGGTTTTTTCCTAAGTGCCTTAGGCTTTCTGTTTGTCATGACATTACTTGACATCAAATGATGTATTTTGCCATTTCATTGGTAGGAAAATCCTTTTTAAAAAAATATCCCCCAATCAATTACCAAAAACTAATAACAGTGATGTTGAAGAATTTTCAAAGAATGCAATTACTGATAACATAGACTTCCTATAGATGTAGACATAATTAATGGTCACATCTCCTATTAGCATGACAAGAGCTACCATCTTTAAGCGGTGTCAGTGTTCTTTCAAGAAGACTCATAGTTATTTTAGGTTAATGCATAAGAAATTGCCAATATTTGACCTTGTGATCTCAGTGACTGGGGAGACTGAGGCAGGATGATTGCAAGTTGGAGGCCAGTCTCAGTAACTTAGCAAGATCCTATCTCAAAATAAAAAAAGGACTGGGGATGTTATAACTCAGAGACACTAATATTTTACCATTTTCTAGCTAGAAAAACATCACTTTCCTATGGTTTTAAACGTACAGATACATCATACTCTTCTGTGAAATTCATTCTTCTTTTCTGTTTTAGGAAACAATGGAGGATATAGATAAGAATGCTGATGGTTTCATTGATCTAGAAGAGTATATTGGTAAGTTTCTTTTTCAAGTGTTTTTTTCCTTAGAAAAAGCTGAGACATTTGGGGAGATGTAATCACCTATAGAAACAATTTTTCCAATGATTCAGCTCTTCAGAGATCATTAAACCACACCAGTGTTACGAATAGTGGGTTGTGGTAAACTATCTGTAGTAGCACTAACCAATCAAAATGGAAATGTGACCCACATATGTAATTTCTATTTTTTTTTTTATTTGTTGTTCACAACATTGCAAAGCTCTTGACATATCATATTTCATACATTAGATTGAAGTGGGTTATGAACCCCCAATTTTACCCCAAATGCAGATTGCAGAATCACGTCGGTTACACATCCACAATTTTACATAATGCCCTATTAGTAATTGTTGTATTCTGCTACCTTTCCTATCCCCTACTATCCCCCCTCCCCTCCCGTCCCATCTTCTCTCTCTACCCCATCTACTGTAATTCATTTCTCTCCTTGTTTATTTTCCCATTCCCCTCACAACCTCTTATATGTAATTTTGTATAGCAATGAGGGTCTCCCTTCATTTCCATGCAATTTCCCTTTTCTCTCCCTTTCCCTCCCATCTCATGTCTCTGTTTAATGTTAATCCTTTCTTCCTACTCTTCCTCCCTGCTCTGTTCATAAGACATTTGGTATTTGTTTTTTAGGGATTGGCTAGCTTCACTAAGCATAATCTGCTCTAGTGCCATCCGTTTCCCTGGAAATTCTAAGATTTTGTCATTTTTTATTGCTGCATAGTACTCCATTGTGTATAGATGCCACATTTTTTTTATCCATTCATCTGTTGAAGGGCATCTGGGTTGGTTCCACAGTCTAGCTATTGTGAATTGTGCTGCTATGAACATCGATGTGGCAGTATCCCTGTAGCATGCTCTTTTAAGGTCTTCAGGGAATAGTCCGAGAAGGGCAATAGCAGGGTCAAATGGTGGTTCCATTCCCATCTTTCCCAGGAATCTCCAAACTGCTTTCCAAATTGGCCGCACCGATTTGCAGTCCCACCAGCAATGTACAGGTGTACCCTTTTCTCCACATCCTCGCCAGCACTTGTTGTTGTTTGACTTCATAGTGGCTGCCAATCTTACTGGAGTGAGATGGTATCTTAGGGTGGTTTTGATTTGCATTTCTCTGACTGCTAGAGATGGTGAGCATTTTTTCATGTACTTGTTGATTGATTGTATATCCTCCTCTGAGAAGTGTCTGTTCAGATCCTTGGCCCATTTGTTGATTGGGTGATTTGTTATCTTATTGTCTAATTTTTTGAGTTCTTTGTATACTCTGGATATTAGGGCTCTATCTGAAGTGTGAGGAGTAAAAATTTGTTCCCAGGATGTAGGCTCCCTGTTTACCTCTCTTATTGTTTCTCTTGCTGAGAAAAAACTTTTTAGTTTAAGTAAGTCCCATTTGTTGATTCTTGTTATTAACTCTTGTGCTATGGGTGTCCTATTAAGGAATTTGGAGCCCGACCCCACAATATGTAGATCGGAGCCAACTTTTTCTTCTACCAGACGCAGAGTCTCTGATTTGATATCAGGCTCCTTGATCCATTTTGAGTTAACTTTTGTGCATGGTGAGAGAAAGGTATTCAGTTTCATTTTGTTGCATATGGATTTCCAGTTTTCCCAACACCATTTGTTGAAGATGCTATCCTTCCTCCATTGCATGCTTATAGCCCCTTTATCAAATATAAGATAGTTGTAACTTTGTGGATTAGTCTCTGTGTCCTCTATTCTATACCATTGGTCCACCTGCCTGTTTTGGTACCAGTACCATGCTGTTTTTGTCACTATTGCTCTGTAATATAGTTTGAAATCTGGTATCGCTATACCGCCTGATTCACACTTCCTGCTTAGAATTGCTTTTGCTATTCTGGGTCTTTTATTTTTCCATATGAATTTCATGATTGCTTTATCTATTTCTACAAGAAATGCCATTGGGATTTTGATTGGCATTGCATTAAACCTATAGAGAACTTTTGGTAATATCGCCATTTTGATGATGTTAGTTCTGCCTATCCATGAACAGGGTATATTTTTCCATCTTCTAAGATCTTCTTCTACTTCTCTCTTTAGGGTTCTGTAGTTTTCATTGTATAAATCTTTCACCTCTTTTGTTAGATTGATTCCCAAGTATTTTATTTTTTTTGAGGATATTGTGAATGGAGTGTTTTTCCTCATTTCCGTTTCAGAAGTTTTGTCGCTGATATACAGAAATGCCTTTGATTTATGCGTGTTGATTTTATATCCTGCCACTTTGCTGAATTCATTTATTAGTTCTGGTAGTTTCTTTGTAGACCCTTTTGGGTCTTCTAGGTATAGAATCATGTCATCTGCAAATAGTGATAATTTAAGTTCTTCTTTTCCAATTTTTATGCCTTTAATTTCTTTCGTCTGTCTAATTGCTCTGGCCAGTGTTTCGAGAACTATATTGAATAGAAGTGGTGATAGAGGGCATCCCTGTCTTGTTCCAGATTTTAGAGGGAATGCCTTTTTGACTTTTGTCCATTCAGAATGATGCTAGCCTGAGGCTTAGCATAGATAGCTTTTACAATGTCAAGGTAAGTTCCTGTTATCCCTAGTTTTTCTAATGTTTTGAACATAAAGGGATGCTGAACTTTGTCGAATGCTTTCTCTGCGTCTGTCGAGATGATCATATAGTTCTTATCTTTAAGTCTATTGATGTGGTGAATAACATTTATTGATTTCCATATATTGAACCATCCTTGCATCCCAGGGATGAATCCTACTTGATCATGGTGCACAATTTTTTTGATGTGTTTTTGTATTCGATTCGCCAGAATTTTATTGAGGATTTTTGCATCTAGGTTCATTAGAGATATTGGTCTGTAGTTTTCTTTCTTTGAGGTGTCTTTGTCTGGTTTCGGCATCAGGGTGATGTTGGCCTCATAGAATGAATTTGGAAGAGCTCCCTCTTTTTCTATTTCCTGAAATAACTTGAAAAGTATTGGTATTAATTCTTCTTTAAAGGTTTTGTAAAACTCCGCTGTATACCCATCCGGTCCTGGGCTTTTCTTGGTTGGTAGTCTTTTGATGGCTTCTTCAATTTCATCCATTGATATTGGTCTGTTCAAATTGTGTGTATCCTCCTGACTCAGTCTGGGCAAATCATATGACTTAAGAAATTTATCGATGTCTTCACTATCTTCTATTTTATTGGAATATAGGTTTTCAAAATAATTTCTAATTGTCTTCTGTATTTCTGTAGCATCTGTTGTGATATTGCCTTTTTCATCCCGTATGTTAGTAATTTGAGTTCTCTCTCTTCTTCTCTTCGTTAGCATGGCTAATGGTCTGTCGATCTTACTTATTTTTTCGAAGAACCAACTTTTAGTTTTGTTAATTTTTTCAATAGTTTCTTTTGTTTCAATTTCATTGATTTCCGCTCTGATTTTAATTATTTCTTGCCTTCTGCTACATTTGCTGTTGTTTTGCTCTTCCTTTTCTAGGGCTTTGAGATGAAGTGTGAGCTCATTTATTTGTTGTTTTTTTCTGTTTTTGAGGAATGACCACCAGGCGATGAATTTTCCTCTTAAAACTGCTTTCATTGTGTCCCATAGATTCCGATATGTTGTGTCTGTATTTTCATTTATCTCTAAGAATTTTTTTATTTCCTCCTTTATGTCTTCTGTAACCCATTGATCATTCAGTAACATATTGTTCATTTTCCATGTGATGTAGGGTTTTTCCTTCCTTCTTTTATCATTGATTTCCAGTTTCATTCTATTATGATCAGATAAAATGCATGGTATTATCTTCACCCCTTTATATTTACTGAGGGTTGCCCTATGGCATAATATATGGTCTATTTTTGAGAAGGATCCATGTGCTGCTGAGAAAAAAGTATATCCATTTGATGATGGTTGGTATATTCTATATATGTCAGTTAAGTCTAGGTTATTGATTGTGGTATTGAGTTCTATAGTTTCTTTATTCATCTTTTGTTTGGAGGATCTGTCCAATGGTGAGAGAGGTGTGTTGAAGTCACCTATAATTATTGTGTTGTGGTCTATTTGATTCTTGAACTTGAGGAGAATTTGTTTTATGAACATAGCAGCACCATTATTTGGTGCATAAATATTGATAATTGTTATGTCTTGTTGGTGAATGGTTCCTTTTAACAGTATATAATGTCCTTCCTTATCCTTTTTGATTAACTTAGTCTTGAAGTCGATTTTATTCGATATGAGGATGGCCACCCCTGCTTGCTTACGAGGACCGTGTGCGTGGTATATTTTTTCCCATCCTTTCACCTTCAGCCTGTGTATGTCTTTTCCAATCAGATGTGTCTCCTGGAGGCAGCATATTGTTGGATTTGTTTTTTTAATCCATGATACCAGCCTATGTCGCTTTATTGGAGAGTTTAATCCATTAACATTCAGAGTTACTATTGATATATGGTTTGTACTTCCATCCATGTTTGATTATTTATCCTTTTTTTTTTAAATTTAGTTTGTTTCTCCATGATTATCTTTCCCCTCACCCTCTGTCTTTACTGAGGCACTTCCCACTGATGGTTTTGGTTATTGTTTTTCATTTCTTCCTCGTGTAGTGTTTTGCTCAAAATGCTTTGCAATGCTGGTTTTCTGGCTGCAAATTCTTTTAACTTTTGTTTATCATGAAAGATTTTTATTTAGTTGTCATACCTGAAGCTTAATTTTGCTGGATACAGAATTCTTGGTTGGCATCCATTGTCTTTCAGTGTTTAAAATACATTGTTCCATGACCTTCTTGCTTTCAGTGTCTGTGATGAAAAATCCGTTGTTAACCTTATTGGTTTACCCCTGAATGTAATCTGTTTCCTTTCTCTTGTAGCTTTTAATATTTTCTCTTTGTTCTGTATATTGGATATCTTCATAACAATGTGTCTTGGCGTTGGTCTACTGTGATTTTGTGTGCTCGGTGTCCTGTATGCATCTTCAATTTGTATATCTGTTTCCTTTTTTATTTCTGGAAAGTTTTCTGTAATTATTTCATTCAGCAGGTTACTCATTCCCTTGGTTTGAATCTCTGTACCTTCTTCTATCCCGATGACTCGTAAGTTTGGTTTTCTTATGTTATCCCATAACTCTTGGATGTTTTTCTCGTGATTTTTTACCAGCCTTTCTGAGTTGGCTAGACTGTTTTCAAGATGATATATTTTGTCTTCATTATCTGACATTCTGGCTTCTATTTGCTCCACTCTGTTAGTGATACTCTCAATTGAGTTTTTAATTTGGTTTATCGTTTCCTTCATTTCTAGAATTATTGTTTGATTATTTTTTATAATCTCTATCTCCTGATAAAGATGCTTAACTTCTTCTTTTATCTGTTTATGTAATTCATTCTCAATGTGTTCTTTCGCTGCTTGAATTTGCTGTCTTGTATCCTCTTTAAGGTTCCATTCTATCTGTCTAAGGTGTTCCTTGAGTTCTTTATATGACCATTTTTCTGATGACTCTATGTCCTCCTGAATATTTAGGCTGTCCTGCATTGTTTGTACTCCTTTTCTTCCTTGCTTTTTGAAGCTGCTCATGTTACTTCTTGTTCTGTTTGACTGCTGAGTTACTGGTTACTCCTATAAATTTATTTGATGCTTGGGAGGAAAGGTATTAGAAGGGAAGGGAAGAAGTCACTAAAGAGAATGAGAGTAAGCAGGTAGAATTCAAGGAAGGGGGATAAGAGAAATGAAAAGACAAAAGAAGAAAAAAATAGGAAATAAAAAAAGAAAAATAAATTAAAAAAAAAATTAAAAAAATTAAAATTAAAGTTAGAAGAAAAAAATTTAAAAAAAATTAAAAAACAACAAGAAAGAAAAATGAAAATGAAAGAAAAACCCAAATCAAAAAAAAAAGAGAAAAGAAAAAAAAAACTAATAAATGCAGTCTTAGAATTTGATTAACTTCTCTTCCAGTAGGTGGTGCTGTGCCCACCAGGCCAAGTTTCTCCTATCGATATGCAGGAACCAATCACTGTGCAGCAGCTCCTCCCAGACTGGGCGAGTCTCCAATCCTGAGTGCCTAGGGCCGCCTCTTGTGTCTAGTCACTTCCCACTTTCCTCTAGCCAGGCCCCTCTCACGGGTGCCGCTCACCACAATACTGGCTACTCGCCAGGTCTGCTGCTCCTGGGAGCCCTGTTTTCATGAACGACTGGGCACACTCTTCCAGTTTGCCATTGCCTCAGACCCTAAGTTTGTAGAGCTTGGGGCTGAGAATCCTCAGCGAATTTTACTTGCCCTCCGGTAGCCACGCCCCCAGTAGCTGGTGCAAGAGGCCTCAGCTGTCAGCACTGGTGGGAGCAGTAATTCTGCGCCACGGGTCCTGCGCCACCTCTGATTCCCTCGGGCTGGCTATCACGCTCACGGGAGTGCTGGGAGGGGCCCTTAAGGTTTCCCCGATGTGTGGAGAGGGAAGGCTAGGGAATTACACACCTGTAGCCGCAGGTTTCAATGAAGTTATCTCCTCCGCCACAGTCTAATGATGTCAGTTCTCTGCCATGGTGGTGTCTCTTGCAAATGGCGACAGTTCGTTTCCCTTTGCCGGGCGACCAATGCAACGGGTGGGTCCTTACTGTCTCTCCCAAGCCCCGTTTCAAACCTGTGGCCACTACCTATGAAGGCTCGGTAGGCATTTACCTCCGTAGGATGAGAAGGGCTGACCAGTTGTTTCAGCCGGATGGATTAGTGCTGAGTCACAGCTGTTTGTCTGCGGGAAGCAGGCGAACGGGAGCTTGAATTCAGCCAATCCGGGCTCAGTGTGTGTTCTGAGAGGCCCAGACTGTTTGCCCCAGATCCACGTCAGCTCAGCATTGCCTAGTGATCCTGAGCAAACAGATTTAGGTTGTTTACGACTCCCTATGCCCGCACAGCTGAAGAGGTCAGAGACTTGATCTCTCCGCGCCCACCGCCATGTTCATTTATAATGTTCTACAACAGCCGTCTGTGCTCGAGCTTTGGCAGCTCCAGGGTCAAAAACCGCCCACCTCTGGCAACCATAGAGACCGAGAACCCTAATTTCTATTTTTTAATAGCCACATTAATAAGTAAAAAGAAGGGCTGTGGATATGATTCAGTGGCTAAGTGCCCCTGGGTTCAGTCCTTGGTGCCACCCCCCCAAAAAAAAAAGTAAAAAGAAGCAGATGAGATTAATTTCAAGATTGCATTTGATATTTCAAAATACTATAATTTCCCCTTATTAATATAAATTGTTGAGCCTGTAATTCCAGCGGCTCGGGATAAGTTCAAAGCTAGCCTCAGCAAAAGTGAGGTGATAAGCAATTCAGCAAGACCCTGTCTCTTAATAAAGTACAGAATAGGGCTGGGGATGTGGCTCAGTGGTTGAGTGCCCCTGAGTTCCATCCCTGGTACCCCTCCCAAAAGAGGGGGAGGGGTGGGGATGTGGCTTAGTGATTGATTGCCCCTGGGTTCAATCCCTGGTACCACAAAAAAATTAAAAAATAATTTTTTTTAACACTTATTATGTATAGCACATGCCAGTGTGGACTAGCCACATTTCAAGGATTTGATACCTACATGTAGCTAGCGCTTATAATCTTCTGCAGCACAGATAATAGTGTATCCCAGATGCCCTGATGAATTGATAGTAAATAGTTACAGGGAGCTCAGAGAGGCATTCAGAAACTCAGGAAGGAGAACTGGGGAGTAGATTAAAAGAGCTGGTTATTTGAGGGATCAGCTCTCTAATAACCTTGTCTTTTCATTATGTTGTATTCATGTTTTCTGTCTGGCACTAGTTTTCTTTTTGTTTAGGGTTATTTTTCTGTTTTGGTTTTCTGTTTCCATTTTCCTTTTTGGGGGCAGGATACTCCGTCATTGGGGCTAATTTCTTCCAAGTAAAGCTCTGGTTCTTTTTTATCAGAATGATTTGAAGATTTTCCTGTGACTTTTAAAAAAAGAGCTACTTGTCTTACCAAGTAGTTGAATAAACTATTTCACAATTACTAAATGTCCTTGTTACAAATGTTATTCTATTTTGAAACATATTAGATATTTTTATACTTCACATCTTTATTCTTTGTTTGTTTTGGGTGGTACTTTGAATTGAACCCAACACCTCACCCAGGCTAGGCAAGCACTTTATCACTGAGCATCCTTTTAATTTTTAATTTATATATAATGATTGTACATGTTGATGAGGTAAGTATGACAATATACAGTATGATGAGATACAGGTATACAAAGTATAACGAGCAAATCAGTGTAGTTAGCCTTTCCTAAACATTTATATTTCTTTGTGTTGGGAACCATTGAATTCCTCTCTTTTGGTTCTATAAGTATAAATAATAAATTGTTATAAACTGTAATTTTCTATAGTGCTATAGAACAGTATAACTTATTTCTCCTGTCTGACTTATCTTTTGGTGTCCATTATCCAGCCTCCCTTTATCTACCTTCCCCCTACTCTTTCTAACCTTTAACAATCACTGTCTTCTTCTATCAAATCAACTTCTTTAACTTCCTTCTAGGAAAAGAATATGCCATTTCTCTCTCTCTCTTTTAATATTTATTTTTTAGTTGTAGTTGGACACAATACCTTTGTTTTATTTGTTTATTTTTATGTGGTGCTGAAGATCAAACCCAGGGCATTGCACACACTAGGCAAGTGCTCTACTGCTGAGCCACAACCCAACCTCTCCCGTTTTTTTCTTCCTGTGCCTGATTTATTTCACGTAACATATAAATGTCCTCTAGTTTCACCTGTGTTGCTGGATATGAGACATTTTATTATTATTATTTTGGCTAAATAACATTCCATTGTGTGTATATACATCACATTTTCTTTATTCAGCCATCAGTGCATACCTTAGTTGATTATTGCCTATCCTGGCTGTTGTGAATATTGCTGCAAAAATATGGGGATGCAGGTGTCTATTTTTTTTTAACCTTTATTTAATTTTTTTATGTGATGCTGAGGAGAGAACCTAGTGCTTCTCACATATGCTAGGCAAGTACTCTACCATTGAGCTACAACCCCAGCCCACAGGTATCTCTTTGATATACTGATTTCATTTTCTTTGGACATACAACCAGTAGTGAAATGAGTGGATCACATGTGTCTTTAGTTAGGTTTTGTTGTTGTTTTGAGGACTCCATATTGTTTTCTTTTTTAGTACCATGGTACTGGGGACTGAACTCAGGGGTGCTTAACCTTGAGCCCCATCTCCATACTGTTTTCTGTAATGGCTGTGCTAATATACATTCTCATCAACAGTGTATAAGAGTTCCCCTTTCTCCACATCCTCTCTAACATTTGTTGTTCTATTTTTCTGTTAGCCATTTTAACTGGGGTGGTACCTCATTATAATTTTTGGTTTTCATTTCCCTGATGATTAGTGATGTTGAGCATTTTATTTATACCACAAACACACACACACACACACACACACACACACGCGGTTGGCCATTTGTATGTCTTCTGAGAAATATCATTTGCCCACATTTTAATTGGGTTATTTGTTGTTTGTTTATTTTGCTGTTGAGTTTCTTATATATTCTAGATATTAACCCCTTATCAGATGAATAGTTGACATTTTTTCCCATTCTGCTTGTTTTCTCTTCACTTCATTGTTTACTTTAATATACTGAAGCTTATTAGTTTAATATAATCTCATTTGTCTGTTTTTACTTTTGTTTCCTGGGTTTTTGGTTTGGGGGGTCTTATCCAGAATATCACTGCCTATATTGATGTATTAAAAATGTTTCCTCTCTGCTGGGGTTGTGGCTCAGCAGTAGAGCACTCGCCTAGCACATGCGAGGCCCTGGGTTCGATCCTCAGCACCACATAAAAATAAATAAATAAAGATATCGTGTCCAACTAAAAAATAAATATTTTTAAAAAATGTTTCCTCTCTGTCTTCTTCTAGTACTTTTTAAAGTTCCAGGTTTTACATTTAGGTCTTTAGTCCATTTTGAGTTGATTGCTGTATGTGGTAGGAGATGAGGATCAAGTTTTGGTCTTCTGAATATGGATATTCAATTTCCTCTGCACCATTTATTATAGAGGCTGTCCTTTCTCTGATGTATGGTTTTGGCACCTTTATCAAAAATCATTTTGGCTCAGTGGTAGAGCACTTGCCTAGCATGTGCAAGTCACTAGGCTTGATTCTCAGCACCACATTAAGAAAAACTAAATAAAATTGTGTTCATCTACAATTTTAAAAATATTTTTAAAAAATCAATTGGCTCTAGAAACTGGGGATGTAACTCAGTGGAAGAGCACTTGCATAGCATGCATGAGGCCCTGTGTTCAATCCTCAACATTGAAAAAAAATCACTTGACTATAGATGTGTAGATTTCTGGGTTCTCTGTTCTGTTGATATTTCACATCTTATTTTTGCTTATAGTAACTTATTCTAGTGAACCACTGCTTTATTTTTAGATCTCTTATCTTTACCTGAAATACTTATTTTAAGTCTGTAAGGGAGACTAAAGACCTACTTCTATCACCTGTCATTAAACTGCATTGAACAGTCTCTACTTAGATATTGTCTAATCATACCTACTAGAGAAAGAGGGATGAGCAATGAAAATAGCTCCCCCCACCAAAGTTTTTTTTTTTTTTTTTTTTTTTTTTTTTTTGATTGGAGTTCATCAGGATAGTGGATAATTCAAATGTTTTTTTTTTTTTCATTCTTCTCTTTTGCCATTTTATCATCATTGTTTAGGTTTAGATTTATCACTGTTAAGTATTACCACTTGCCAAGCATTGAGGCCACATGAGGAGATGTTTCTGTTTTCTTCCACATAAGAAGATACTTCTGTTTTCTGCATCATAATAGATTAAAAAGCACAGGGATTATATCTTGAAACTACCAGAACTATCAAGTATGTGTGCACATCTGTGTGTTACTTCCTTTTATAAGTCAGTAACTAATGGAGACACTTTTACACCTGGGGTGTTGGTCTCTATAAATCTTAAAGTCTCTCCAATACATTTTGTAGCTTCTAGGGCTGTGCCAGTTTCTGTCCTGTTGAGGAAAAAGATCATAAAGAAGCAAAGTTGTTTGCCTCTTACATGTAGCATTAATAAGAGGCCTCAGAGTTATGCTGTTTAGTTCTTTTGTTTTTTTCAATTTATTACAAAGTATTGTAAACATGCACAAAATTAGAAGAATATAATGACCCCTATGCCTCAACAATCATCAACCCTCCGCCACATCCACTTCTTCCCCCTTTTTTTTTGTTTGTTTTGTTTTGTTTTGTTTTGTTTTTGTACCTGGCATTGAACACAGGGATGTTTAACACTGAGTCACATCTCCAGCCCTTTGTGTTTTTTGAGCTAGGGTCTCTCTAAGTTGCTTAGGGCTTTGTTAAATTGCTAAGACTGGTTTTGAATGTGCAATCCTCCTGCCTCAGCCTCCAAATTGCTGGATTACAGGCATGCACTACCACACCCGGCTTCCTTCTTTTTAAAAAAAAAATAAATGGAAGGAAGGAAGGCAGAACTGGTAAAGAAGCCATCATTCTTTAAAAAATATTTTTAGTTTTAGATGAACACAATACCTTTATTTGTTGATTTCGGGTTTGGTTTTTTTTTTTTTTTTTTTAATGAGGTGCTGGACATAAAACATTGAGCCACAACCCCAGCCCCTGACTTCCTTTCTTATTTTGAAGTAAATCCTAATCATCATCTCATTTCATCTATAAACATTTGGTTATGCATCTCTAAAATAAATGTGTATTTCTTAAAACTTCTTAATCTCAACCAAAAAATTTCTGATCCTTAATATTATCCAAGGATTAAATCCTTTTTAAGTAGAATTCAAATAATATTTTTTATGTCTTTACTCATCTACCCCTAAAATGCTCATTATATTGGGGTTTTTTTCCTTTTCTTTTTTTCGGTGGTGGTGGTAGGGATTAAACCCAGGGCCTTGTGCATGTGAGGGAAGCACTCTACCAACTGAGCTATATCCCCAGCCTTATATTGTATTTTCTAGCTTCTATGAAAATAATATATATATTTTAAAATTTGTTCTAAGTAGTTATATACATGACAGTAGAATGCATTTTGACACATTGTACACAAATGGAGCACAACTTCTCATTCCTCTGGTTGTATGTGGTATAGAGTCACACCAATAGTGTAATCATACATATATATAGGGCTCTAATGCCTGTCTCATTTTACCATCCTTCCCCTCCCCACAGCCCCATCCCCCCCCCCCACGCACACTATGGATCAGCATCCGCTTATCAAAGAAAACATTTGGGCTTTGGGAAAACTATGTATTTTAAACATATTTCCATTCCCTCTCTAATTCTGAACTTTCCAATCTATACTGTAAATAAGTCTTCTTGACCCTTGAGTAATTGGTACAGGACCCTGGCTTCTGAACCTCATATAAATACATTTTCTGAATATACTATAATAGCCTGGAGAATTTGGCAAGGTTGAAATTCTGAAGAACTTCTTGAGATAAAGTCAGAGGAAGTGAGTGAATCTGCTCTTAATCCCCAGGTTTTGGAAAATGACAGTACTGACTGACTCCTTTGCTTAGAGTTTCCAGAAACTATTTATCCTTTTTAGGTTTGCTCCCATGTCTTACATGAGATGCAGGTGCATTTAATTAGATATAGTATGAAGTATCTTAGTTCTGAAATATATCTCTAAAATTTGATAAATTAAAAATAAACACCATAGCTACTTCCTACTCATCATTCATGTGAATAATTTGAACAAACTTTATTTTTGTTTTTGCTTTTTTGTGATTTTGTTGTCACTGGAGATTAAACTCAAGGGCTCTTTAACACTAAGCTACATCCGTAGCCCTCTGTATTTTTCACATTGATACATGGTCTCATTGAGTTGCTTAGGGCTTTGCCAAATTGCTGGAGCTAGCCTCAAACTTGGCAATCCTGCTGCCTTAGCCTGAGAGGCTGGGATTACAGGCATGTGCCACCATGGCCAGCTTGGACAAACCAACTTTAAAAAAAGAATCAGAAAGTTCAAATTTGGACTGGGTATTAAGATTATACCAAGGAATTGGTTTTATAAAACATAACAGATATATTCTAGAATACATAGTGTGAGGGATTACCTGGGATTTGTCCTAAAATAATTCAGGGAGATAAAGTGATAGTATAAGTAGAATGTTTATTATGATGCCTAGAAATCAATAAGCTACTCAGTAAATGTTAGTGGCTATGTCTTCATTTAAGAATAATTAAAAATGAAATAGTTCTTTGGTACTGTATTATTTTAAATAATAGCATTCAGTTGGTAATAGTGTGACCATTGCTTGGTTACAATTGTTTGTTTAATTTTGTAGGCATTTGGGGATCTTTTTCTCATTTTCTGATGACAAAACTGACAAGAAATAGTATTGTCTTGAATTAGCAATTCTCTACTATTTTTATACTGTCTTGTTTCTTAATTCTATTTTTAATTTACTTTCCCCACAGAAGTATCTAAAAGCCTTAAATCACCTTGACGTAGTTATGCAAGTGTATTCTATATATACAAATACTTGTTTCCTAAGCTCTTAAGTATGTGTAAGTGTTGTTTTTAAATGTTTTTAAGTCTTTTCTAGGTTCAGTTACTGTTACAATTATTAATAAACAGACAAAATAACATTTGCTACAAACATGTTCATATTAAACAACAATGTATCTCTTTGCTACCTTTTTTCCTAGTAGTTTTGTATTTATAGATGGCAGTTACTTCCCATTAGAGTACAATAATTCAACACTAACTCCTAATTTTATTTTTTTGAAGAGTAGATATTAAGAGACCTTATTTATATAAGTTGATGGGAATGGAATATTTTTATAGCAGTATCATTTAGTTTTTGGAATACCTTTTGACTTATATGAAAAAATCAATTGATCTGTCATCAAAAATTATTTTTAATGATCCCATGGCTAAAACTCAATTAGAACCTCTTTTCAGGTTTTTGGTTTTTTTTTTAAGCAAAGCCTTTAACATTTGTCATGCATTTTTTCAAACATCTTTCTTAATACCAACACTAATGTTTCTAATGGGCACTTTTTTCATCATCGTGGAGTGGAGCTTTTTACACTGTAAAGTTTCACAATGGCTGAGAGAATATGCCTCTCTTGTATACAGTGAGAAAGGGTAATGGTAAAGGGGAGACAGGAAAGAAGCCTTGAGGGCCAGAGCTATATTCTGCAGATAAGCTTTTTAGGGAAACTGAAAGTTCAGGACATGAAATTTGATTCTTTCCTGTCTGGTCCTTTCCTGTGCACTCCTTGACAGTGTTCCTATTTACCCAGGGGCATGTTGCCCTGACTAAAGACCACTGGTATAATGCATTTTATGTAGGAGTTGATTAGTTGGTTTAGTAGTTTGTTTTGGCTTATGACATAACATTTCTAAGTTTTCCAGAGAATTTAAAACTGTGCTTTTTATACCAGTGGTCCAATTTAAGTAGCTACCATATGTCAAAATAAAATGTTGGGAATAACTAGTCCACCTGTCATGGTGCTGATCAACTCATCTTATTTCTGTATATCTTAAGATAATAAGGCGTCTCTTTGCTTTTGTGTAACTCAAAGTCAATAGCTGGAAATGGTCTTTTTGCGAGATTATTAATTAATCTCAGGAAAATAAGCTTCTTTCTAAGGGTTCTGGCCTGAAGTACCAATATAAATTGCTATTAGGTTGAAAACAGATGAAGAAGGGTTAGACCAAATTAGCATGAAGCAGTCTTTGGAAAAAGACAAACTTTTTTTTTGTATGTATTTCTGTGCACACAGGTGACATGTACAGCCATGATGGAAATGCAGATGAGCCAGAATGGGTGAAGACAGAGCGAGAGCAGTTTGTTGAATTTCGAGATAAGAACCGTGATGGGAAGATGGACAAGGAAGAAACCAAAGACTGGATACTCCCTTCAGACTATGACCATGCAGAGGCAGAAGCTAGGCACCTAGTCTATGAGTCAGACCAAAATAAGGTAAGTCTGAACAGGCCAAAGTAGCCTAGTAATATGAGTCTGTTTCTAAGGAAAACAGACTAAAAAAATTGCCTAAAAATTTTTTTGTCAAGATACATAGAGCATTTAAGATCTTAATTAATGTGTCTGCTTAGGATTTAAATTTGGCAGTTGAAAACTTTGAAGGCAACACTTTCTCTCTGGTCTCATTTTAGTCATCTCTGCCCAGTGTTCAAGGTGTTGGAGGAACCTGGGCTGCATAAAAGAGCCTCTGTGTAGCCTGCCTCCACGCAGCGTGCATCACTTATTATCTTTGGATACTCAGAAAATTTTCTTTTTATTTTTTTGCTTTGTTACTTCCTTTGCTCTTTTTTTTTTTTTTCCTTTAACCTATTACTCATTCTGCCTGCTGGTTATTTCCTTCTTAAATGTACTTTAATTTTTTTTTTTTAATAGAGAGTTATAAATCAGCTTTTCCTTGGAATCTATTAAAATTGTCCTTGATCGATTATCTGAGATATACAGTTCATTAAGAATAATGTTAATAGGTTGGGGTTGTGGCTCAGTGGTAGAGTGCTCGCCTAGCACGGGCGAGACACTGGGTTTTATCCTCAGCAGCATATAAAAATAAATAAATAAAATAAAGTTATTGTGTCCAACTACAACTAAAGAAAAAAGAATAGTGTTATCACTATACTCTGTCACTTTTGACAGAGATTTGAGTATTGTGGTTAAAATAAACTGAAAGTCTAAAGATGGGGATTTCTGTTATTTTGAACATTATATTATCTAGGCTAATCTTCAGTTTCAGATGCAGAATCTTAGAAACCTTTTAAGGTTGGTCTGTTTCAAGTTCTTACTCAGTCACTTCAGTTGCCAACTGCCTTGTCTTAGCTACATGAGAGAAGGAAATATGAGCAGTTGTCCCTTGGGAATCTTAATACTGTTTGAGGTGTGTGTCAGAGTCTTTGTTTGGGTGTATCTAATCTGGTTGGTGGCAAGGACAGAGGGAGGTGCAGGCTAGATTTGATACTGGCAGACTTCATTGTTCCTATTAGATAGCAACTTGATTGATTCACTTTGAAGTATTATCCATTTGTTATTGGCCATCTCTTGCCCATATCTAACAGACGTTTTACATGTTAACAGTTTGCTCGTCAGTCTTGGAACTTTTGAGCTATATTAATCACCACCCTTTCAGTTTTAACTTTCTTAATAAGAGAAACATATTCATTGTTATTTTCTCCCTCTGTGTATATATGGAAGAAAGATTTAAGTTGAATTCACATTTAATTAAATCCTGAATAACCCATGTTCTCTAGTAGTATTTCTGTATTTGGAATAGGAAATATTCTGCCTCAACTCACTGCTTTCTCTGATTTCAGGATGGCAAGCTTACTAAGGAGGAGATTGTTGACAAGTATGATTTGTTTGTGGGCAGCCAGGCCACAGATTTTGGGGAGGCCTTAGTACGACATGATGAATTCTGAGCTGCAGACAGAGGAACCCGTGCTTCTTCAAAAGTAATTTATTTTTACAGCTTTTGTTTTCACATGAAATTGTTTGCGCTACTGAGACTGTTATTACAAACTTTTTAAGACATGAAAAGGCGTATGAAATAATGAAAATCATCCCGTCCCCATTCCTCCTTCTCTCTAAGGGACTGGAGGGAACTGCTTCTGAGGAACAACTCTAATTAGTACACTTGTGTTTGTAGATTTACACTTTGTATAATGTATAACATGGTGTGTTTATTTTTGTATTTGTTCTCTAGTTGGGAGTATGATATGAAGGATCAAGATCCTCAACCCACACTTGTAGGCAAAAAATAGCCCTTTACTCTTTCTCAACCCCTTATATAATTTTTATAATTCTCATTTAACTAATATTTTAAGCCTGAGATCAATAAGAAGTGTTGAGAAAAGAAAGGAAAATTATATGCTCCATGATTTATATTTAGAGAGAACACTTAATCTTGCCTATGAAAAGTCTTACATTTCACATGTAGTAGTCTGACATTTCATATTGCATTCAGTTGCTATGGGTTCAGCAATTGGTCCTGCCATTTCTGGTCAGGGACAGAATCCCTGTGCTCTAAGAAAGCTTGGCTCAACTTGACTTCATTCTTTTTTCCCCTGTAGAACTAGTTACTTGCTAATTTTGTCAAGCACAGCTGTGATAGGAAGTTAGGGCCAGTGTCTTGAAAATCAATCAAGTAGTGAGTGCAGTCTCTTTACAGAGTTAATTCTAGCTTTTTATAGAGCAGTTTCCAGCTAGAAACAGCTGGAAAACTAAAGGAACAATATAAGTGTGTTCAGGGCATACATTTTTTTCTGGGTGTGCATCTGTTGAAATGCTCACAACAACGTTATTTGCCTGTTGAAATCACTTTAAGTTCTCCAGGAGGCTCTTCTTCCCCAGGAATTAATCTTGATGTCATTGCAGTTAAAATTCACTCCTTGCGGGCATGGTGGCACATGCCTGTAATCCCAGCAACTTGGGAGGCTGAGGCAAGAAGATCTCAAGTTTGAGGCCAGCCTCAGCAACTTAGCAAGACCCTGTCTCAAAATAAAAAATAAAAAGGGCTGAATGTAACTCAGTCATAGAGCATCCTGGGTTCAATTCCCAGTACCAAAAAAAAAAAAATCCTTTCCGATCATGTCATAAAAAGTGCCTTTAACGAGATACGATCATTGAATGGGAATTTGCTTAAGAAACCCTAAGATCAAATGAAGAGATTATTTAGACCATCTTATATGAAAGCTTAAACCCTCCCAATGTAGTGGGGATTTCTTCCCCTTTTCTCTTTTGGATGATAGTTAAATAGCAGTATTAGTTACAAGCTTGGTTGCAGTGTTCTTATCTTGTGGGCTGGTTTCCAAAAACCAGGTGCTGCTGACTTTACCAGGGATCCTCATACCTCGGAATGCAAACCACTCACTACAAGGCCTCTCTGTGTCCACCCTAGAGCTTGAGCTCAGACTCAAGGGTAGGAGGACGTGCAGATAGGGGACTCTTTGGTTTGAGGACCATTGCTCACTCTTCCTGCCTTTGACCATCACACCCCATTCCCTCATTTCCTCCCTCTCTGATGCCAAAAAACAAAAATGGTTTGTCCTGGATCATCAGGTATTCTATTGTTATCAAAGAGAGGAACCCTATAAAAGGAGCTGAAGAAACCACCCTCTTTCCAACTCCATTTTAACCATATTTTATATAATAAACTATCCACGTTAGTCCCTTACTGA
Source organism: Spermophilus citellus (assembly GCF_964194105.1). Taxonomy (NCBI): domain Eukaryota; kingdom Metazoa; phylum Chordata; class Mammalia; order Rodentia; family Sciuridae; genus Spermophilus; species Spermophilus citellus. The sequence continues at coordinate 177,367,576 of NC_138184.1, read as the reverse complement.
TGGACCTCTTCTGAGAAGAACTATTCCAAATCTTTTTAGCCCTCAGGTTACTAAGATAAATAAATATATATAAAACCTTTATTATTTTCTATATCGCTGGATAATACATTCAGGTGGTGCTGAGTGATGATTGTATCTGAACCTAGGTATATCTCTTGGTCTTCCACAATCCTGTTGAGGTGGGCTGCTTGGTGTGGTAAAGAGCCAGGTGTCACTTCACCCCGGCCTTTGCATCAAGCTCTCAATAGAGGATATACTCTTTACATTTAACCCCAGTATAGATAATGGACATTCTCCACCTCCAGATTCCCCCTTTTTATTAACACCAGAGATAATAAATAATGCCACCACCCTAGCTTAGGTAGGGCACATTATGAACTGTATGAGCCTCAAGGTTTATTAGGTGCAGAGAGCACAGGCATGACATAGAATCATGCACTTAGACAGCAAACCATAATCTGCTAGGATGGCAGCTTTTGGATGTGGGGACTCGCCAGCAAGCATTATACTCTCATCTCCATGAGCCCCTTGGAGTGTTTGTGGTTTATTGGGGGAGGGTGGGGTTTTTTTTTGGGGGGGGGCTGTTTGTTTAAATCAAACCTGAGGCTGGTGATGAGTAGCTACACACCCACAGTATGTATTCTGTGAGTGCTAGTTCTCTTAAATTTGGGTATTGGTTATTTTTTATAGAGTGTAAACCAAGTTTTATATTCTATAATGCAAACAGGTACCTATCTGTTTCTAAATAAAACCGTTTACATTCATTGTGGATGTGCGTCCTTCATTCTTGTGGGAGTGGAGCTCTAGCTTAGAATTATGGATGCTATGTTACAGAAAAGGACCTCCTAGAAGATTCAGCCCACCACTCAATCTCAGAGAAAGTACTACCTTCTCTCAAACTGATTATTCCTTTTCTCCTATTTCTGAAATTGCCTAGTATCCTCTCTCATAGCTATAATCCTTCTGAGCTATTTGTAGGCCATGTCACTGGAGAGGAACCCAGCTGCTCATTGCATACCTGATACCAACAGACACCATTCTTTGTATGATAGATATACGCGTTTATCTTGGGTTTTATTCAAAAAGGCTCTTCTTCAGGGAGTAGAAGGAGGCTATAAAGTGAAACACTTTGATATAGTTTATAAGGGATAATAAGATATGCAAATTAATTTTGAGAATATCAAGGTAATTAAACTATTTTAATAAACACACAGCTTAAGACATATATTGATTTAGCCAAATGCAGGCAGGGGGAAGCACCTAAGAATAAACCTGGCTCAGGGGCTTCTAGACATAGTTATCCCTACCAAAGCTGTAGCAGTTACTTGCAGAGATAGCATAAGGAAGTTCTCTCACACTCATTTGGGGTCTACCAAGGGGTTTTTTGTTTTTGTTTTTTGATTTTATATATATTATATATATATATATTATATATATATTTCTAAAGCATTTTAATTCAGAATACATCACTTCAGAACTGATCCTCAGTAGGGGGAGAGAGGTCACTAAAAAGGAACAAAAGTGTTATCTACACTCTGAAAAACCAGCTATGCTCTTTTATGGTTCTCCAAATGCTGTAAAGGGTGCCTCTTAGGAGTAGAAACTGGTGATTGTTGAAATGGCTTTTGGGTGGTCTGAAGTAGACCTTGCTGAAACAGCTTTATAGACAGGAAGGGAATAGTAGAAAAATAAAAAATTGACTTCACAAAACTGCCCTCATTCCCCTTCCCATCTCCTTACTGTGTTGTTAGTAGTTAGGTTTTTGATGGAGAACATGAAAACTTACTTAAATGACGTTCTAGTTGGCTGCAAACAGGTCAACATGGGGTTCCTAGTTGGGACCAACTTTGCTAGAAGAGACAGTGGAAACTTCTGTTTTCTGGGAGCTGGACACCTCAGATTCATCTGTCATGGGCTTCCTACACACCATCTCCATGATACAAGCTCGGAACTGGAGGGAAAGGCAGAATTGGAGATAGTTCCCATGGCAGATGAATAAAAGGAAGATAACATCAGGAAGTATAGGGGGAAAGTTTTATTTTTTGTATCCCAATAGCCTCTCACAGTGCTTTATACCCAATATCTCAGGTGGTTTTGATTGTCTTCCTTATCCTGATACCTAGCTAAATTCCAGTCTAGAATCACTTGTTTCTACACGCTAGAGTTTGAAAGGGAAAGGTTTCAAAACCTTTTCAGAGCCCTTTCTTGGGAGTAGATTGATTTTTTTTTTTTTTTTGCTCAAGTTCTATCCTTCCTGGATTCTATTATCTTAAATACCATGCCTTCCTCCCTGTGCTTACCAGGGGCTTTCTAGCCTCCTTGAGGTTCCCATGGCTTCCCTTGTTCACTCCTAGAAATCCTCTGAGTAGGTCTAGGGTGTTCTGAGTTAAAAGGTGTTGGAAAAAAACCAGTGATTTTATGGACCAGGACCTTATGGGAATGTGATAGACAACTTTACCTGCTTATTCATGAAGCTGTAGATAATGGGGTTGTAGACGCAAGAGCTCTTAGAGAAGAAGGCAGGAATGGTGACGAGCCGTAAGTCCAGCCCATGGTTGCGGTTGTTGACCATGTACATGGCCAGGGCAGCATAGGGCACGTAGCAGACACAGAAGGATCCCACCATCACTACCACCATGCGGCTCACCTCCCTCTCAGCCTTCTGAGTTGTAGCTGACTCCTGCTGCTGAGCTGCCACCTGGGGCAGAGCATAGAGAGCATCACATCACTCTTTCCCCCAGTCTTCCAATCCCAGATCTCTGGACCCTTTTCTACTGGGAACATTCACTCTGATTGCCTTGCTTCTGGCCAGGTTCTGTTGGCTTTCCTCCCTTGAGGACAGCAGGGTGGAGGTAGCTTTCTGGTCTACAGTGATGGAAGGGATCACATGCATACATCTCTTTACACCAATTTAAGCAGCAATACTACCTTATTCGTTCCATTTCATATCCCCCACCACCACCACCGCTTCCTTCACTGCTTTTTAGATACCCGTTTATCTGGCCATGAACATTTCCAGATACCTTATGTTCTACAGCATGTCCCTACTCTTTCATCTCTCCTGGAGACCCCTGGTCTGCTCCTCCGTGATTCTCAAAAACCACTCACAGTTCTGAGGGTCCTCAGCAACTGAGCATAGGAGAAACAGATGAGGCCAAGAGGTAAGATGAAGCAGAAGATGAAGAGGAACCAGGTGTAGTATTCACTGCGGTATTTAGTGCCCACAGTGTACCAGTCTGGACCACAGGAACACTGAAGGCCCTCAGGAATGAACCTGCAAAGGACCAAGAACTCATTTACTCTGGGTTCTCCACAAGAATCAGTGGAGTGAGGCTGAGAATCCTGGATTGTGTTCTCCACTTAGAACCCAGAGAGTGCCAGGTTTGGGGCAGGGGGATTTTCTTCCTTTTAATTTTTTTTATTTTAACTTTTTAGATAGGGTCTGACTAAGTTATACAAGCTGATCTCAACTCTAGATCCTCCCACCTCAGCTTCCTGAATCTGGGATTATAGGCACTCAACACTGTACTTGGTGGCAGAGGAATTTTCTGGTAGAGGCCACAGTAATTCCAACTGCAAAGTATTGATGCTCGTCTCCCACAGCTCTTGCCTCACCTACTACACCAAAAAAAAAAAAAAAAAAAAAAAAATTACAGGTCAAAGACTAAGTGGTTATACCCAATCTCTCTTTCTACCCATTTGAACCTGAACCCCCAACTAAGTCAGCACCACTTCCCTGTGCTCTCACCGGCTCCAGCCAAAGAAGGGTGGAATGGAAACGCCAACACCAATGATCCAGGTAGCCAGAACCACCACCAGTGCATGCTTGGAACTGAAGCGGAAGTTGCCGAAGGGCTTACAGATGACAATGTAGCGTTCAAAGGCCAGGAAGGCCAGTGACCAGGCTGTCACCAGACCTGTGACAAAATGTGAGAATAGGATAGACAGAGCCCCATCCAGCCTGGCAAGTACAGTGGAAGACAGATGGGTAGAGCAAGCCCAAAGAGAGAATTGGCCTGATACGTTTGGAGTGGAGTTTAAGACTCAAACATTTTATTTTGGTCATATGTCTATAGTCAACTTGGGGGCCTGCTCCAAACCCATAGTCTAGTTCCTGGAGTAGTGTCCTTTGCCTCCCCAGACCCCTCTTCCCCTGTAGTACCTGCTGCGGAACCCAGGAAAGCCTCCAGAGCACAAACATGGCGGCCAAAGACGAAGTATCCATGACAGCTGTTGACGAAGACAACGAAGACAGAGAACATGCAGTAGATGAAGCCCCCAAGGGACACATTGACCAGAATGTAGTTGAGTGGCTGTCGCAACTTTTTGTAGCGCAGCGTGGCCACCAGCACTATGGCATTCAGTGGTGTCCCTGCAAAGAAGACGAAGCCCAAGAAAGCTGCCTGGAGGTGGAAGGCCCAAACAGGGGCAATGTGGTACTGAGGCCCATCCCAGGGCCCCACCGATGAGATGTTCTTGAACAGAAAAAACTCTTCTTCCTCTGACATTGTGTTCATGGGATGAACCCCACCCCCTCTGATCCCTCTTATAGATTATCCTTCCACCATGCCCCGCCCCGCCCCCCAGCCCCATCAAACCCCTCTTCTAAAGACACTTTTGGGCTCTGTGAATGATCCTAAGCCTCCCAAGGACAAAGTCTGGGATTAAGAGATCTCTAAGCCCCCGCCTAAACCTTTTGTGGTCCTAAAGCCAATTGTGTGTTCTTCAGAGGACAAAAGATTGGGGTCACAGAATCTAATATGCTATATTGGGTGCTGGCATGAGTCAATGCTGGTTCGCTAAATCCTAGAATGTGCTGACCCATATTCAATGAAGATACTTCCGTCTCTGTCTTTTGGCTTCTGGCACAGCTATATCCCTAAAGATTTCTGAACCTCATCTGCCCTTTTATGGAAGGTGCCCATCTAAATCACCCTCTCCAGAGAGAATGGGAATCAGACCCAAGCTAGAGGAAGGGGTGGGGAGTGGACAGCATGCTGTAAACAATCATGAAAGAACAGGCAGCTTGACTAGGACATCCTTGAGCCAGCTTCTTCCATTTCTTCATATCGAACCTACCCAGTGTCTTTCCCACTGTCTAGACAGGTTGAGGTTGGTCTTCTCACTGTCCTCACAACACATTTATGTCAACTCCTGCCCTCAGCAGAGCCCAAGTTGCCACACTCATCCTCTATTTGTTCCTTAAAATCCTGCTCAACCCCTAGTGTATCTCAAAGACCTCTTCTGGGAAGCTTGCCCCAGTGACCCCTGTAAAAGTTCCAACTGCATTTGGACTCAACGTCACACTTTATCTTTTATGAATGTGTTTTCTTCCTCACCCTGGTAGAATATGGACAAATAAGTTAAAAGGGACACTTCAAAGTGAAAGGATGATCTAGTAATGACAGAGTAGTTTATTAGATGAACCCCCCATAGGTAGCAGATTATAAACTCAGCAAGACATGAAAAACAACTATATTAAAACACTTAAACTATCACAAAGCACACAGAAACGAGGGGACCCAACCCTTAAAGGAACCATCTACACTTAAATAAGATTTTTCTTGGGGGCACTTCCCAGTTCCTATGGTATAGGACAGCTAGAACTCTAGCAGGAAGTCCAGCCTTTTAGGGCTTGAAGAGTCAGAGGACAGGGGCTGGGGATGTGGCTCAAGCGGTAGCGCGCTCGCCTCGCATGCGTGCGGCCCGGGTTCGATCCTCAGCACCACATACCAACAAAGATGTTGTGTCCGCCGAGAACTTAAAAATAAATATTAAAAAGAAAAAAAAAGAGTCAGAGGACAGATTTGGGGACTCTAGAAAAGTTGAAAACTGAAGATAGATTTCCTGGAATGGTCAAGCCACAAAAGGGGAAGCCTTTGCATTTAATTAAATCCTCCTGAAATCAAAGGCCGATTGCCAAATTATGGATGGAGGAAACTTCAAGGAGCTCAGCAAATGGCAACAGCTGAAGACCTGAAAGAGCTGACTAGAGGTTTTGACTACTACCCACTGCAACAGAGTAAGTCTGAGTTAGAATCCCTCCAACTTGAGGTGTTAGAACACTTGCCTAGAATGCACTAGGACCCAGGTTCAATACCTAGCACTGCCAAAACAAACAAAAGAATCCCGCCAAGAACTGGGTAAACACTTCAGGCTTTCCATTTGAAACTCCAATAAAAGCTGTACATGATGGCAACACATGCAGTCCCAGCCACTGAGAGCCTATGGTAGGAGGATTAAATGTTCAAGGCCAGCTTGGGCATCCTAGTGAGATCCTGTCTCAAAATAAATAAAATAAAAAGGGCTGGAGGTATAGCTCAGTGGTTAAATGCCCCTGAGTTAACCCCCAGTATAAAAAAAATTAATTAAAAAATAAATAAAACTCCAAAGTCATAAGGCTAAAATCTATATTTAGTTCCAGAACTAAAGATTTGCCCTGAGTCTAAGGCAAAACCAAAGCTGACTCATAATAGCAAAGGATAAAACTTGAAGCCTCTAGTTCAAGGTCATCAATTAGTAATTTAACTGTCTATTAAATGGAAACTCAACAATCTAGTCTCCAAAGTATACTATCCACAATGTCTAAGATACAATAAAATACTAAAAGGCAGATGACGGGGGGGGGGGGGGGTGGAGGTGGGTGGGGGGGAAGCACCCATAGGAATGTGTGACTCATAGCCAAAGGAAAAAATAGTCTATAGAACCAGACCCATGGATAACCTAGAAGTTGGCACCAGCAGAAAGGACCTTAAGCAGCTGAAGGACTGAAGGGGTGGGGGTGGGGGATGGTCATTGTGAGTTAACATATCTCAACAGAAGAATGGGAAGAATGAAAAAGAACCAGTGGAATTGTGGAACTGAAAAGTTCAATATGTGCAATGCAGAATTCACTGGATGCCTTATAGCAGATTGAACCGCAGAAGAAAGGATCAGTGAACTTGAAGATAGAACAATAACAAAAAGCTATCTAGACATTCTCCAAACACTTATTAAAAAAAAGAATATACATCTAAATAGTAGCTTGGGAGGCTGAGGCAGGAGGATTGTGAGTTCAAACCAGCCTTGGAGGGTTGGGGCTGTAGCTCAGTGGTAGAGTGCATGCCTTGCATGTTTGAGGCACTGGGTTCGATCCTCAAGCACTACATTAAAAAAAAAAAATCACCAATCAAACCAGCCTTGGCAACTTATAAAGCCCTGTCTCAAAAAAATACAAAAAAAGGGCCAGGAATGCGGCTCTGTGGTTAAGTGCCCCTGGGCTCAATTCCCTGTACCAAAAAAAAAAAAATTGAGAGTCAGGGGTGGTGGGGCAGGCCTATAATTACAGCAACTCAGGAAGCCAAGGCAACAGGACTGTAAGTTCAAGCCCAGCCTCTACAACTTAGCAAGACCCTGTCTCAAAATAAAAATAGGACTGTGGTAGAGCTCAGTGGCAGAGTCCCCCTGGGTTCCATCCCCAATAATGGGGAGAAAAAAAATTGAGGATGCTGCTAAGTAGTGCTGAAAGAGAAATCTACCACAGTCCTATTTTTTTTTGCCTCTGTCTAGGATTATCCTGCAGAGGGCTGGGGCTGCGCCAGGGGTGAGCATGCCTTCCCCTTTGTCATGGCTGTTATCATGGGGTCTGAGCCTGCTCTGGACTCTTTGGCAGCTGTGCATATCCCAGTGAACTCACAGTCAATAAAAGCAATCCCTTCCACACATGAGGTCACATAAGTGCGCCTGTAGATTGGACCTTATGCTCACTCCAAATCTCATCTTGTTGGACGGGTCATTATTCCAGCTTGGCCAGACCCCTGTGAAGTTTCACCAGTGTGTCGGCTTCAAGTCACCTTCTAAATACATAGCACACAAATCCTCCCAAGTAGGAGGAAGAGCTCCCTAGAAGGAAAGCTCTGAGTATGGGCTTGTGAGGTCTGTAGTTATAGGAGGAGGTGCTGGGGCTCCGCCTCTCCAAGGTCCTGCACATCCCCAAGGCCTGTCCACCCTGGCCACTGGTGGTTCTCCCAACCTGGTCTCTGTCATGGTCACACAGCTCTGCTGCTCCACTTTTCATCCTAGCCTAGGTGGGGACAAAAAAAATGAAACCCTGCTTTGCTTGGCTCAGCCCCAGCCACAGGTATTTACTAGAAAGCAAGGGAAGTTGTGCCACTGATTCAGACCTTCTTCCCACCCCTCTTCTTCCAACTCCTTTTGGCGTCATTCCTTCTGAGCCAAGGAATAGAGTAAAGCTCTAAGCCTGGCTGACCATCAGAGTTTATTGACTCAACCCAAGTTGAAGATAGATATGATCTTCCCCTAAAGAACGTATTAATGCAGAAGAAACCCATTTGCATAGGGACACTCCTCTTCCCTTCCCCTGCCAAGCCTCTTTGCTAGGAGAGAGGGCATTAGACAAGCCAGAGACACAGCACTGTGGCCCTCCACTGAAGACCTCATACCTGGTTCACAACTTTGGGTGCCATTCTTCAGCCATTCCTTCATCTTTCTACTATTTTCAAGTTGATATTCTTTCTTTGGTCAACGAATGTTTCCCAGAAATCCAGATACTATCTGCCTTAGGGTCCCATTTGATAATGCATCTTATTGGCCCTATCAAAATTCTTAAAAAGGAAGTGAGGGCTGGGGATGTGGCTCAAGCAGTAATGTGCTCGCCTGGCATGCCTGGGGCACTGGGTTCAATCCTCAGCATCACATAAAAATAAAATAAAGATGTTGTGTCCACCGAAAACTGAAAAATAAATATTAAAAAGTTCTCTCTCTCTTCTCTTCTCTTCTCTTCTCTTCTCTCTCTCTCTCTCTCTCTCTCTCTCTCTCTCTCTCTCTTCTTTAAAAAAAAAAAGGAAATGAGTGGGGTTTGATAGGACTTTTTCATAGTGAATCCAGCCAGCTTCCTTACCTTTCTATCATTTTCCTTTTTACACATTTATAGAAGTGTTAGTGGCCACTAGGCCAACCAGTCACCTGTGGAGGCTGGCTCTCAAAGGCCTTGGATATACTGGTCACCCAGTCTGGATGAAGCCTGCAGATTTGACATGCCTCCAGCCTTCCTCTAGCCTCATAGTTCTCTGCTACCTATGTGGGTTAATAAAAGCAAAGCCAGCTGAGCACAGGGGTGCACACCTGGAATCTCAGCAGCTCAGGAGGCTAAGATAGAAGGATTGCAAGTTCGAGGCCAGCCTCAGCAATTTAGTGAAACCTTTTCTTAAAGTTGAAAAATAAAAAGAGCTGGGGATATGGCTTAGTGGCAAAGCACCCCGGGTTAAATTCCCAGTACCAAAAATAAATAAATAAAAATAAAGCCAAAGCCATATTCTAGACTGACTGGGATATCTACTGAGTTCACCTGACCACTAAGTTAGAAGAACAGATTGGAGTCTAGTCAGTTATTTTTGAAAGACAGACATTCTCACGTGTGCACAACATAACCCCATACAAATGCTCACCCAGATAGGTTCCCGTAGAGGTTACTGAAGAGATCAAATCAAGGGTTCAGAAATTGCAAGGCTGCTTCAAGCCCACCAGAATACAAGGGCCAGAGGCCACTTTAAGGCACCCATTCCTGGGTAGGGCACATTGCCTGTGAGTTAGCCTAACCTGAATGGAGCAAATCAACCTCTGCTCTGTGCAGGATGCTGCCAAGGCACCTACCTCTGCAACTGAGAGTCTAATTGTCATGGGTACAAGACACTGAGGCCCTTCTACTCCCACTGTACAGGCTAAGTAGCTACATCTTTGGCCTCTCCTAGCCCTATCCTGACACCTCCCCAGACCATCCCCTCCTACTATATCCCATCCAGCATCAGAGGGAGGAAAACTGGCCCAAGCTGGGCACAACCCAGCCCCAGGTAAGATGCTCCCCTGAGGAGCTCAGGCCAAAAAGAGCATCACCCAAGCACAGGGTCTCACCGGCATCCACCCGGAACCAAAATTTCCCGAAGGTATTGAAGCCATTGAGTAGAAGGAGGCGGGGCATGAGGTGAGATGGAGGGTAATGACACAAAAAATGGATGCATTCAGGTGCATATAATAGACACAGTGCTCTTTCCAGGTCAAAGTTTCTTTATTAGTTTAGGAACAAAACAACACACGGAGGCTTTAAGCCTTTATGGAAGGTCATGTGATATATATTCCGACCTAGGTTTCTCATCCTCAGCACTATTGACATATTGTACCAGATAATTACTTGTTGTGGAGGCAGTCCTGTGCTTCAGAGGATGTTTAACACATCCCTGATCTCTACCCAAACTATCACTACATGCCTAGTCATATTAACCAAGGCTGTCCGCAGAGATAAAATCCCTGTTCTCCACTGCACCCCTGCCCTGCTCTGATTTAGATTTAGACTTATAAATGCCCAGAATTGAATGGAAAACAGTCAAGAGGCAATTTGTTTTTCCAGTCATTCTAATTGTCCAGAAAAAAGTAAAGTAGATATTTTCTGAATAGCTTCAGGAGGGGTTTTTTCCCCCTCATTATCATTAGGAGTTTATCTGTTTGTATCCCCTCTTTATCCAGACATAGATTAAGGGAGGCTTGCAGGAAGTATGACATAAAGAAACCACGAATCAAATACAAGAATGAGAGAGAAACAACATAGAAGAGTTAAAGAGTCAGGAATGAAATTGAAATATGATCATGCTGTGAATTTGCTAGTGAGTGAGGCCACAAGCTCTGCTCCTCTGATCCATAGGAAATTTTGGCAATCTGGAGGCTTAGAGTGCACTTCTCTCTTAATTATTGCTTCTGTTAGTATTTTATGATTTTATTTATATTTATTTATTTATTTAGAAAAAAAAGTTTATTGCTTTGCTAGCAAAGGAGAAACACAGGAGACTTCTGTCCCAAAGGCTGTGTTCTACCCATCAGTAGGAACAGGGGGCTTTTAAAGAAGTGACTCAAGGACTACATTCCATGTGTTCTCTGTCTGGAGTTGTAATTCACTTGTTAATTTAGGAGAGTCATTTCTGAGATCTTCTATAGTCTAGAGTACTTGGTTCCTATGGTGGGTCTGTACTCAGGGACAGATAAATCTGCCTAGGAAGGGGAAGAAAGTTAATCCTGTTTCCCCTGAGAGTATGGAGGGGGAGAGAGGAAAGGAAGGAAATATGTCCACTTAAAAACTAAGTTGTAGTGGCAGAGCAGCAAGGGTTAATTTCAAAGCATAAAGTAATCCACTGTTACATTTCCCCACTGTCAATTTCTACATTCCATTGCTAGGAAAAATGGGTAAGGACATCTCCAAACTGCTGCCTTCTGAGAGGGGCAAAGTTGCGGGGAGTAACCTAAAATCCTTGTTCTCTATCAGATGGAGTATGGACAGTTAAGGTCACTCAGGATCAGAGCAGTCCAGAGGTCCACAGTGGCAGATGGCAGGAGACTGGACAAAGCATACATAAGGCAGGGATCATACTAAGACAATACGTTATGGCCAGGCTATGTCCAAATTTCATTTTACCCTGAGACTCCATGTCATATAAGAAAAGCTTCTCCCATGGGAACACTCCACCTCTGTACCATCAATAGTTGCTTAGCAAAGCATGTTTGGCAACACGAAACAGCAATTCTTATACAATGTACATTGTTCTCTCTTTGGTTCCCATTTTTCTTATCAGAGACTGATTATCTAGACGTTAGTAACCATTCTCTAACTTGTACTCAACTAGGATCATTTTGACCCACTTCCCTTCTGCTTGCTTGCTGCTATGCCACCCTGGAAAGTCCTGAGGGAAATGCCATTGTTTTGCTAACTGCTCAATTCAGCTTCTGTCCCCCTGCTTGCTTGCAGCTGTGTCAACCTGGATGTGTTGTTGTGGGTTTTTTTTTTTTTTTTTTTTTTTCAGATTTTGCCTTTAAAGCCCCTGAAATGCTCAGGCTCCAGGCTGTTCCTTGCAGAGACAGTCATGGGTCCTGCAGGGAGTAGTCGCCAGCTGGCTGGCTGGCTAAATAAAGACTCTCCAAATGGACTTGGTATGTTTTCTGAGCGGTCTGCCCCATAATAAAAGCATTACTTTCTTGTAAATAATTAGCACAAAAACAATTAGTATCTCAGCCAGTCTCTGAAAACCATGAGGACAGCAACTCATAATCTTATCAGTGAAAAACAGATCAAGTTTATCAACGCAGGGCGTTAAGAAGATTTGTAGGACTATGAGATCAGGCTCAAATTAACTCAGGATAAATTTGTGACTCTTGTGATCAATATTAGGCACTCTCACAGAAGAATACTTCCTTTATAGCCTCCAGCTTTACTTGCTTTTGGTAGGGCTGACACTGTACATCTTAAGTTACATTAAAAAATTAATTTTTATTTTGAGTGGACTATATATATAGATGAAAAATTGATTGAGCTCAAAATTCAAAAAGCACACACACACACACACAAAACATAAAAATAGTTACTTTCTCCCATCTGGAGTAGCCTCCAGCTACTCAGTAATCCGTTTGATAGGCCACCAGCATTAGCTTTCTGCTAATTTTGATGCAGAGAAGGTAACAGTGAACTTGAGAAGACGTGTTGTGGCAGCGTTGTCTGTTGGATCCTGACCCCTAAGTATTTCCCCATAAGTGATGAGATGAAGGAAGGATTGACAGGCTCTTATGAAAATGAGAATTCACTTAAGAATCTGCCTTGCAAAAAGCCATCCTCATGCCTGAGAGAATAGGAAGCTCTGGAGGTAGAACTACAAATCTCCCTAGAAAATTTCATCTGTGTCTTTTTCAATGCAGAGACAAACAAGCAATGGGGGTCCTAAGTTCTACTTCAAGGAGCAAGGGCACAGTAATATTAGAAATAAATTGAAAGCAGATACCAATGGATTCTTACCAGAGCATCACTCTTCCCCCATCCCGACCCCACCATGAAAGAGGCATTGAGAGGGCACAAGGTGTTTTATGGCTGTTGTAACAGCAGAGAAAGGACTATTGGTATTTAGTGAACAGAATGCTGCTCCAAAGAGGCTACATAAAGAAGAACAATCCTGCCCCCAGTTCAACGGCACCACCATCCCCCGCCCAGGAGAGAAGCACTGGCTGTGACCCAACCCTCGACTCAGCTCTGAAACATTTTCAGCAAAGTCCCCCTAGGAACTCTAGCTTTGAGCAGCATCACTCCCTGGCATACCCGCTAAGAGGAACAATTTAGGGAATGTGTGCTGAGGTCATAGGATGACATGTGTGCTTTTATTTATAAGGCAGTTTAAAGCTCAAAAAGAGTTATCCAAAAAAGTCTCTTCGATTTGAGAATAGATGAGCTGTTATGTCTCACTCTGACCATGTTATTGAGGAGAGCCAGTTGTCTGGTTCAGACACTCCTGTGTGAAAATAACAAAACTTTATGGCCTGAGGACAAAGGAATCCTGGTCAATCCGTTCTCTGAAGTGGGCTTTTCCTCCCCACCTATCCAAGAGAGGGACATGTTCCCAAGGAGGCCTGCTCAACAGGAGAGAGGGCCAGCAGGTCCCTCCTAATTTATGGTCTCTTCTCCAAGCCAAGTGGTGAGGTGTGGCCTGAGTGTCTGTGGCCACTAGTGATTTTTTGTGCCCACTTGTGAGACTCTTTCCCACACATTCATGCACTCCACAGACATTTTGGGAAGCGATAATTACAGCCATTGTGTGAGGATTAAAGGAGACTGACCTAGTTAACATTTTCACAGGCCCACTCACAGAATCTGCACTGTTAGAATTGCCAAGGGCTGGACACTGTCTTAGACCCAAAGACCACTAAGGCAGAGCTCTTCCTGATGGAGCTCCCAGCTCACAGAGGGCAGCTTCCTTGGAAGAAGACAAGGGCCCCAGGTGTGGTGGATGTGGTACAGGCACAGTGGAAGAACAAGAAAGAGCCTGGCTGAGCCGACAGGGTCTCCTACAAGGATTTTGCCTCACATCTCATCCTCTTTTGGAGTGGGTCCTACCCACCTGAAGAAGCCCCATCCAGGCCTCCCTTATGCAGTGAGCAAGTTCTACCAGACAGCTTCTGTCAGCAGGGTAATAAGCAGGATGGCTGGGCTGGGGGGTGGGAAGGGGAGTATGGCTATACTTAGTATATACTTAGTATATGGCTACACTATAGGATGTAGTCCCTATCTCTGTTTTTCTAGAAAGTTTGGATAGCTGTGTATACTACATTTAAAACAGGCTTTGGATTTAGATAAATGTGAATAAGCTGAATTTAGGTGAGTTTAAGCACTCAGATGAATACAGATACAGATTAAAAATCTAGACAATCTTCTTTATCTTACTCTGAGGGTAATCATCAGTCTTACCATGTTGTTACAGGATTAAATTAGATGTATAAATCTAATCTGGAAGGCATTAAATGGTCACTTTCCTATTGTGTACTGTCCCAGTACCCCCTGTTGCTATTGTACCCATTTCCTTTGTATAGCACTTTACAGTTTGCAGAGTGTTTTCACATAATCCTCTCACCTGATCCTTCCCATTACCTCGTAAGGTAGACAGATGAGGAAACAAGAGTAATTTAGTAAATGTCACCTACTCAGAGGTAAGCTGCGACAGTCTTCTGTGTCCTCACCTAAGAGTCTAAAGAGTGTGGAGAATTTTTTTCTGGTAGTCTAATCATGAGATAAGAAAGAAGGATGGTTCTTAATTTGTTGTGAAAGCTCCTAGACTGGCTCACTCAGCCCTGGGGTTGCCCAGGACAGTGGTAATTATCCTGGCCCAGATGCTTTCATGCCTTTCTTTCACCAACCCTATGTGGATGAATAAATATGCATGGAGCCCTAGGGCAGAGGCAGGCGTGTGTGTGTGTGTGTGTGTGTGTGTGTGTGTGTGTGTGTGTGTGACTTCTGTGGGCTGGGGAAGAGCAGAAGAGAACCCAGGAGCAAGGCATGCTGGAGTGCTGCCGGCCTGGGCTGGGAGCCAGCCTGGAAGGAGGAAAGAGGCCACTCCTAGGACCACAAATGATCCTTGCTGCTATAATGATGATGATGTGGCAGGGAAGACACATCTGGCCAGATGCAACTGCCAGTGGCTCGTTGGTCTAGGGGTATGATTCTCGCTTAGGGTGCGAGAGGTCCCGGGTTCAAATCCCGGACGAGCCCTATTTATTCTTTTCTATTTCTAGTTCCCCTGGCCTATTCCCAGTATGTACCCCTCTTATTTCCACAGAGGCTAAACTGGGTAAGAGAGAGCTGGCACAGGGTGGGAACATTAGAGGTTGTTACAGGATTAAGTTAGATGTTTAAATCACAGTATACACTGCCTGGCCTTTGGAAGGCATTAAATGGTCGCTTTCCTATTGTGTACTGTCCCAGTACCCCCTGTTGCTATTGTACCCATTTCCTTTGTATAGCACTTTTCAGTTTGCAGAGTGTTTTCACATAATCCTCTCACCTATCCTTCCCATTACCTTATAAGGTAGACAGATGAGGAAACAAGAGTGGGAACATTAGAGTCAAAGGGTTGCATTTGATTAGACAGAAGGACAGCCTCTCAGAGGGCCTGGGATAAAGAGCTAGTGATAGGGACAAGGAGGGGACTGGAACTGAGCTGCATCAAGGTCAAGAACAGACAATCTTTCCATGCAAAAAATCCAAGCTATGAAACATGCTGGACTCATGGTCCAAAAGCTAGGATTAAAATTTACACTCAGTTTTCCCCTCAGTAAAATGGGAACAACAATATTTATTTTTCAGAGCTGTTGGGAGGATTAATTCAGAAACTGCAACATGCCTTAGAGAAATAGAGATTGTTAGGAATGACACAAGGATAAAGAGCATCTACAGTGGAAATTCTGGTACCGTGACAGACTGGACTAATATATCTATCCCTTCATCAAGCACCCCTGAAAACATACACGGAGATGTTGGATAAAACAGAATTGAAATATTGAAATGACAAATTTTACATTTTAGAAAAAGAAAATTTCCACATATCAGAATTAAAGAAGAAATGCAAAGCCAAATAAAAAATAGAAGGAGGATGTCCTCAGCAGGAGTCACACACAATTAAATGCTCAGGGTCCTGGAGCTCTGTTTTAATACTTCCAGTTACAGAACATATGACCTCATCCCTCCAGACACAAGAAGCAGGAACTGAATTTCCTGCATAAAGCTCAAAACATCAAAGATATACCTCACCTGTATAAAGAGAACTAAAAATTACATCCACCAGTTAAAGGAACCAGAGAAAAGGGTAGAAATACAAATCGACTCTGAGACATTAAAGTCCCAAGCCTCACCAACTGCTTGTATTATATCTGAATTTACTGTCTAAATTAGGTACAGTAAGAGATCATTAATAACAGTAAAATAGAACAATTATAACAATATACTATAATAAAAGTTTTGTGAAAATGTGACATTTCTCAAAATATCTTATAGTACTGTACTCACTGTTATTGATCATGTGATATGATACAATGCCTAGTTGATGAGATGAAGTGAACTGGTTGATATAGACATGGTGATGTAGCATTTGCCTACTATGTAAGGATTATTGGAATACAGCACTGTGATAATGCAAAAGCCAATCTGATGAAACTAAGACAGCTACTAAGTGACTAGTGGACAGATAGCCCATCTTGGGCTGATAAGAGCTAGATGGTGCAAAATTTCATCATGTTGCTCAGAATGGCATACAATTTAAAATTTATAAATTGCTTATTTCTGGAATTTTTCACTTAATATTATCAAACCACAGTTACCTGTGGGTAAGAGAAACTGTGGAAAGCAAAACTGTGGATAAGGAGAAACTACTGAAAATTAAACTTTATCACAGATATTTATGTACTGGAAAAAAACAAAAACAAACCATAGTATATATAGGATTATATATATATATATATATATTATCTATGGTTTCAGGCATCCATTGGGAGTCCTAGAACATAGATTAAGGGAAAGTATTGTATATTATTTACATTGTGCAGGATCCAGGCAGATAAATTAAATGTAAACCTGGTTTAGGCTCCTTGAAACCCTTAGAAATACTACATCTAAGCAAGGAAAAGTTCTATAAGAATGTTTTCATAAGACAGGGCATATGGAACTCTCGCCAAAACAAAACAAAATACCCCTGGTGCTGGAGAACCAACTGAAGGAGCACTTACAATAAAATATCATCAACTTATAGGGTCCCCCCTCTCACTTTTTCCTCTGTCCTTACCAAAAAATACAGAAGGCACTGATAACTGTGACCTAGCCAGTTGCATGCTGCCCCTGTAGGCTTGAACCAAGCTGAGCCCCTGAACATTTCCAGGCATTGATAAACATGTTAGGTTGTTGCTCAAAACACTGAAAGATCAACCTAAGCTGCTAAATACACAGAATCTAGCTCCATCCCCAATCAAATCCCTTAAATCTTCATATAAATTCTACATCCTGACCCCCTCATTGTGGAAATACCTAGGCAGAAGAACCTTTGTCTTACTTCCTTGAGGATACTCAGCAGCCTACTTTATATGTGAGTTGAATTGACCACCCTGGTATTTAGAGCTTCTTTCTTTGGAGTCCTAACCAGTCCCATCTTGGGATGGTTTGGGGCATATTCTTGCAGGAACTCCCCTGATGCCAATTTTGAGGTAATTTCAGTCCCATGTTTGGCCTAGATGAAATAAAACTAGACAAGGAAGCAATCTATCATAAGAGAAAGCTGACAAACAAAAGATCATTCCAAGAAGTGCATATAATACAACATGAAAAACACTATGTAAGAAGTATACTTAAAAGTATTAAATATTAAGGCAAGCAGGGGTGGTGACGCACATCTGTAATCTCAGCTACTTATGAGGCTAAGCAGGAGGACCATGAGTTTGTAGTTAGCTTGGACAACTTAGATGAGACCCTGCCTCAAAATTAAAAAAAAAATTTAAAGATTAATAGTAATAAAACAAACTGTAATGAAAATAGGATATAATGAAACAAAACCCATAGTACTGAAGAAAAATGAATAAAACATTAAGGAATGAAAGATATAACCATTAAAATTAAAGACTCTGTGATGTATTAAATAGTAGATTAGACTCAGTTAAAGACAGACTAGTGAATTGAAAGACGGAACTGATGCACTCATTTAAAAATATGAAAAAAGTAGAAAAGTAATGAGAGAAAATAGGAAAGATAAGTTAAAAACACAGGGAAAGTATGAGACACATTAATATACATATATAATCAGAGTTCCTATGAGAGACTGAGAGAATGGGGAAATTTTAATATTCCAATAAATAATGCTGAGAATTTTTCATAATGGAATGAAAAACATAGGTTCTCAGGTTGAAGAGTCCTGACTCAAACACACAGTGGTAAATCTGTAGAATACTAGACAGACAATGAAAAATCTTAAAAGCAATAAGAAAGGAAAAAAATGCCTGTTTGTCTACAAAAATAACATCATATTAGCAGCTGACTTCTTATTAGCAACAAAAGATTATAGATAAATGGAAAAAATATCACTTGTTACTTATTAGTAGCAAAAAATTATAGGAAAAATATCTTCAAAAGCTCAAGAGAAATTGTCATTCTGAATTCTATGGGCACTAAATTTCCATATGAAGTGTGTGAAATAATGACATTTTAAGACAAAGACTGAGAATGCTTATGACTCAAAGAGTTTCCCTGAAATGTCACAACTGAATATACTTCATAAGAAGGGAACTGAAATTACAAGGAAAAAGTGAAATGCAAGAAGAAATGGAGGGCAGAAATGAGAATGAGAATGGAATGTAAGAAGAAATGAACAGAAGACTTTATAAATATGTTAGTAAATCTATACAAGCATTGAGGTGGTGGTGAGACTTAGTGGGCATAGAAATTAGGTAAAACAAAAACAACAGATTGAAATATGAGGAATTATGGGAAAAGAAGATCAGAGTTTACATGTCCTAAGTTCCTTCTATTATTTAGGAAAAGTATGATGACAGTGACTCACTGTAGACTTCAGTAAGAATCATAAGAAAATATAAAAAGAGGTAATCAGTAAAAAAAAAAAAAACAGAAATAGAATGTGTAATTTCTAAATCAGCAGGGGCCAGGAGATAAATAAGATAAGTAAAATAAATATAGCTACTGATACTGGTGTTTAAATTGCTTCTTTAATGTTTAAATTGCTATTTTATAGAACAATTTGGCAACAACTAGTGAAGTTTAAGATGCACCTACTCTGGGACCCAGAAATTCTACTTCTATGTATCTGCCCTGGGGAAATACTCACACAAGAAGGCATGCACAGAACTGTCCATTGCAGCATTGTTTTTAATATGGACAACTGGAAATAACTAAATTCAATTAGCAAAAGAATGATAAATAAATTGTGGTCTATTCAGCAATAAAATAGTATTCATGAACTAGAGCTATGTGAAACAACATGGGTAAATGTAAATAATTGAGAAATGTATCTGCAGAAGAAAGTGTACAATATAATACCATTCAGATAGATTTCAAAAACACAAATCAAAAGTTTAGATTGTTTGAAGATATATACATCTCAAGTAAAACTATAAAATCATAAATGGGGGCTCCTCTGAAATAAATGTGTTTCAGTCTGTGTACATGGTTAATTGCTATCTTATTCTCTGTGCGTTCCTGCATGTTTCAAATATTTTTTTTTCTTTTTAATGAAAGGATCTAATCATTTAGAAATAAGGGTAAAGGAGATAAATGACTGCATCAGTCCTCAGAGAGGATGATCTCCTGGGATGGGATTAGGAGGGAGGCTGAGTCCTGCATCCAGGGATTATAAGGATTAATTCAGATTATCCCCTAAGATGATCACCTGGCTGACATGCCCACCACTCCTGCCCTTCTGAGATGCATCCCTGGACCATCGCCCACCTTCCTCCCAACCTTCAAGCTTTATTCTCCTGTCTCCTAATTTCACCCTCACCCTCAACCCAGCACTAGTCTGAACATGGTTTGACCAATTGGCTCCTGAAAATGGACTGTTTCAGGTTGGTGACCCACACTGTGGCAGCCAAGGAGAGATTAGTCCTAATACTCAAGATCAGAGCTCCCTAAGAGAGCTTGGAACCCTGGATGTCACAATTGACAATTTCTTCCCTATCCCTCCTCTCATCTGCCCAGAGGTCACAACAGTCAAGGCCAATGCTAAACTGGCCTTGCTGGCTGAGGCAGAACCAAAAGAAGCTGGTTGGAGTGAAGAGCCATTGTGCTTCCAGATTTAGTCTCTGTCAGTCCCCTGAGCTGCAAGTTGAGTCCCCAATGCCAGCCCCTTTCCATCCTGATAATTGCCCTGTTCCTGGAGTCTAGGCAGACCCTCTGCAGGAGTCTGGGTGGGCTTGTTCAACACTCTTCACCCACAGATGAATCACTTGGCCATGGGAATCTGAAGATGTATCTGTCCTCTGGGGAGTAAATGACACATTCTTTGTTCATCTTTCAGAGCACCAGGGTTGGGGAGTGAGAGAAGAGAAATGGGCAGAGAGACAGGAGAAACGGGGAGAGAGATATGGATTTTTGGACATTGTTACTGATAGGAAATATTTAACTTTGCAAGTATGAGATCCAATGTTAAATAAAACAGAGCATTAACTGGGTAGTTGGGAGATTTATGTTTATCTATATCTTCTTTGGGCCAGGTACTTTGTTATACATTGGAGATACAAGGGTGACTAAGATAGTTTACAACTTTTAAGATTTGGTGGGCAGAAACCCAAAGTGATTAGTGCCACTCAGAGACAGAGGACAGGTAGGAGCATCTAATGGAGAGGAGATGGAGCACCAGGGTTGTCTCTCAACAAAGGGATGAAGGATAAGCAGGAGATGTGCAGGCAAAGAAATGCTTCTTTCTTGTGGAACATGGCAAGCTTATGAGCCTGGGAGCCTGTGGAACTAAAGTCACACAACATGTGCCCAGACCTTGGGAGTGGTTATGCAAAAAAAAAAAAAAAAAAAAAAAAGAATTAGTGAGTGTCACTGTCTTAGGAGTCTCCCACCAATTTCCTCAGTGTGCTGGGAAGCCCCGAGTCCCAAGTATAACCAACCATTTCTATCCTGAACGACAGGGAAGGCTACCTAGAGGTGACTCCCAAATGAGGGTTGAAGAATAAGCAGGGGATGTGCATGCAAAGAAGAGCTTCTTTCCTGCGGAACCTGGAGAGCAAAATGCTGTACAGGTAGTCATTTCTTGAATGAATGAACGTTTAAGTAAATGAAACAAGCCCTCTGGGCTTCTACAACTCCCTTCTACACGAGCGAACATTAGTAGAGCCCACTCCCCAGCAGGACACAGCGGGGGCGTGGCTTGAAGCTCAAAGGGTTGGCAGGCCCTTGTAGAGAAGAGGCCTTGGACACCGGGCACAAAGGCTGCTTGGGGCCACCCCTCCTAAACCTATGGCTGGCTCTGGCTTGGTGGGAGGCGCTGAGAAAGCAGAGAGTTCGGGGCCCAGCTATCTCGGCCTCGGCTTTCCTCCTCTAGCTGTGTTACCGATCTGGGACGCAAGAGGCACCGCGCAGGGCTGGGGTCCAGGCTGGCTACGGAGGTGGGGACTTCGGCCCTGCATGGAGCAGGAGGGGGCGCGTCTGTGCGTTTGGAGGAAACACTATCCTTTCCTTTTCTGACCCAGTCACCCGACAGAACCGCGTTCTGACATGTGGTAAGAGGGGTCCTTATGCGCAGCTGACCCGATGTGAGACCCGCCGCCAGAACCAGTGGATCCTGTCGCTCCCTCTCGGAGCAGCCTTAAGCCTAGATTAGCTCATGTCGATAGTCTGGACCCGGCCGCTCCCCGAGCTCTCTCAGGCAGGAGTGGGACACAACGGGGACCGGCGCTCACCCTCCTGTGCCCTCCGCTGCGGGGTCGCAAGCAGGGGACAGTAAGGGCTTCCGGGCGGCGGGGGCGGGGGCCTGCGTCAGGTGGCCTGGCCCCGCCCCCTCGGCCCGCCCTCCCTCTCTGCGCACCCGGCTCGTGGTCCCGGGTCCGGCGGCTGCGGTTTCAGCTCCGGGAGGCGGCGGCGGCGGGAGCGGCCATGGAGGCGGGCGCCGGGGCCGGCGCGGGAGCCGCGGGCTGGAGCTGCCCGGGCCCAGGTCAGAGCCGCCCCTCCTTATCTCCCACCGCCCCGCTTCCTCTCCCCACTCTCCTCCAACCCGACCCCCAAGTGCTCCTGTCGCCACTGCTCCCCAGATCTCTGTCCTAAGTCTACTCCTTCCCGGCCTTCACCCGGGCCCGGTCTCCATCTTTCGGCCTGAGGCTCCCTCCCCCTGACATCTTCTCCCTGGGCGCTCGCCGTAATATCTCTTCAGCCAGATGGTTCTTCCAACCCGCAGGGACTCGAGAGTCTGCACTGCTCTGGCCCCGAAGGTTCCTGAGTGCCCGGCGAGGGTGGGGTGGTGGGGATGGAAGGAGGGGAGCGGCCCTGGCCCTTGCCCCTTAGCGCACGCCGCCCCACCTCCCTCCCCTCCGCGTGCCACCGCCCCCTTTCAGCCCCTTCCTCCCTGGCTTCTGCCTTCTCTCTCATTCTAGCCTCTCGCGTCCCTGTCCCCCAGAGTAAACAGACACACACCCTCTTTCTGTCTGTGCAAGGAAGAGGAGCCTGGAACGGCCTGGAACAGGGGTGCCGATGAGGTTGGGTAGCGTGGGTCTGGGCTCCCCACCCCATTTAGAGCATTGAGAGGTGGCTGAAGGAGGGTAATCACAGAGCAGAGCAGACTCTGGCACCTCCACTGGGACAAGTCCCGGGGCTCCCTGGGCTAGATGTCATGCCTTCTCTGTCCTCTGCATCGCAGTCCCCAGCCCCACTGCATCCCACAGTACCTCCTTTCTTCCTGCTCACAGGACCCACAGTAACCACTTTAGGCTCCTATGAGGTATCTGAGGGTTGTGAGAGGAAGAAAGGCCAACGCTGGGGGTCCCTGGAACGTCGTGGGATGCAAGCCATGGAAGGTGAGTCTTCCCAAAAGGCCTTCTGTCCCTTTACCCTCCTCCCCCAGTTCCTATCCCTCCCTCTTCCTCCCTCTGACCCTAGAGCTGTGCCCGGACACAGCCTTTCCCTCAGCTCACCTCTGGCCCCTCCTCATTCGCTGCTGAGCTCCAGTCCTCCCCAGGGTTCAGGCTTTGATGGAAGTTGAGGATACATCCCTTTGGGGCCCTAATCGCCCAGCTAACCAGGTTGTATGTCCTGGGGGAGCTGCCAGATAGAGAAAGAGGCCTCGTTGGACAGAGCTTTGAAGCAGGCTTTCGGCAGGGGGTTTGTTCTCACTGCCTGACAACCCAGATCCCAAGCTGTCTCTTATTTTAAAAAGCAAGGACATGAGCATGTGAATTGTCTTTCTGGGGCCACCACCATTAACTTCTAATGGAAGTCTTGTGTTTGGTTCTCTATAGAATATCTTCCTTCCTGAAAGACAGAGCCTAAAGGGTGAGGCCAACCTCTCAACATGCATGCATCCCCACCACACCCTTCTGACTTGGCAGTTGCTGCCAACACATTTCCCAGGACTTCCTATGAAGTGTCCCCAATAAGCCTCTCTGCTTATTCAGTGTGGACAGCTCTACTCCCTCTGAGGGGGTCAGATGACACAAGTGTCCCAGATGAAGCTTAGGCAGCTGATATTAGAGAAAGTAAGACAAAAGATTCAGAATTTCAAAGCAAAGCAGACATTTCCCACACAGACAAGATTTTGCTATATACAGGAACTGCATTGCAGTAAAGGAGGGGGTGCTCACCAACCAGAGGCTGGGGACCAGCACCAAACCCCAGTTTTTTTATGCATTAAGATGCCAGACTTTCTTTTAAATGGAAGTACCCAAGAGTTTCATTGAAAACCTCCTGGGTCAGTAGGGGAGCGGGAACCTCATGACACCCAGCAGGAAAAAGCCACGTGGACCTTTTAGAAAATTCCAAAAATATATTTGTTAACATACATTTGAAAGAGTCCCAATATTTTTGCAAAAAGAGACTTGGAATTGTTTCATTCCAATGTTTTCTTTCTCTACCCACCAACAGTCAATGCTTTCTTATTATGGAAAGGCTAATGTCTTGCAAACCATCTGGGTAATTTTTTAACCTTCTACAAACCCTCAAACTAACTCATCAGCCTGATGGTTTGGCAGTGTCAGAATCCTTCTTGACTACTTGGCCCACTTCCAGACCACCAAGCTAGAAGAACCAGGCATTCCTATGCAAACTTTGTTAGAATAACCAAACATTCCTGTGTCCTTTGTTCACCTGGTCAAAGTTCACCCAACAGTAGGCTGCTCCATTAGCTCAATGGCAGTGGAAGGGGGCCACCAAGTGTGATCTTGGACCAGAAAAGACTTTAGAGAAGATGCTTCCAAACTTGGCCCTTACACCTGAGGACTCATCATGAATATGGTGAGGTCTTGTCCAGGGGCTCCTTAGGGGATACCAGATGAAACTATTCTACCATCTTGGTCCTGGGTGGAGGGTTTTGGAGGGCCCTGGAAAGACTGTGGATAGGAAGTTCCACTGACTCCCTGGTGGGATGTCTCTCCTAGGGGAGGTATTACTCCCAGCTCTCTATGAGGAGGAAGAGGAAGAAGAAGAGGAGGAAGAGGTAGAAGAAGAAGAACAAGTACAGAAAAGTGGCAGTGTGGGCTCCCTGTCACTGGGCAAGCACCGGGGCCTAAGCCTCACAGAAACAGAGCTGGAGGAGCTGAGGGCACAGGTGCTCCAGCTGGTGGCAGAGCTGGAGGAGACCCGTGAACTGGCAGGGCAGCATGAGGATGACTCCCTGGAGCTGCAAGGTGAGCACTTGTGATGCAGGGCGGAGCAGGGATGGTTGGACTCAAAGGCTCTGTGCTTCCCAGCTGACACTCCCTTTCACTGCAGGGCTCCTGGAGGATGAACGGCTGGCCAGTGCCCAGCAGGCAGAAGTGTTCACCAAGCAGATCCAGCAGCTCCAAGGTAACACCCTGATTGTGACAGTGGAGAGGTGACCATCTAAGGTGCTACCCAATTACCTTTATCCTAGGGGCTTGCTGAAGCATAGAAGACAAGAATAACCTAAAGCAATACTTTCAATTCATTTCATTGTCTCTCCATTCTTCTCTTTCCTGAATTTTTTTCTTTGTATCTCTTCCTGGCTCTTCTGTTCTCCTTCTTCCTTCTTCTCCTTCTCCTTCTCCTTTTCCTTCTTCTTTGTACTGGGGATTGAACCCAGTGGCACTTAACCTCTGAGCCACATTCCAGCCCCTTCTTTTTTTCTTTCTTTTTAAAAATATTTTTTAGTTGTAGGTGGACATAATACATTTATTTATTTATTTATTTTTATGTGTTGTTGAGGATCACATATACTAGATAAGCACTCTACTGCTGAGCCACAACTACAGTACCCCTAGCCTCTTTCTTATATTTAGAGACAGGGTCTCACTTAGGGCCTTGCTAAATTGCTGAAGCTGGCTTTGAACTCATTATCTTCTTGTCTCAGCTTCCTGAGCTGCTGGGATTATAGCATGAGGCTCAGCACCTGGCTCTTCCCTTTCTTGCCCTTCTACCTCATATATTTTTTCAGG
This sequence comes from Spermophilus citellus, assembly GCF_964194105.1. Taxonomy (NCBI): domain Eukaryota; kingdom Metazoa; phylum Chordata; class Mammalia; order Rodentia; family Sciuridae; genus Spermophilus; species Spermophilus citellus. The sequence goes on along the minus strand of NC_138184.1, from coordinate 177,342,124 downwards.
TTCACTCCTTTCTCTTCTCAGCCTTCTCCCTCACACCATATCCCTTGTCCTTTGTTCACCTGGTCAGTGCCAGGGGTGAGTGATCAAGGCTGAATTCCAAACCAAATGCCTTTTTCTGGTCCCTCCAGGGACACCATGGGAAGGAGTAGGGAACCAATAAGAAGTGGCCGGACAGTGTACCATGCATCTTTAAGGGAAACAAATGAGAGTGTTTTTCTGGCTCCTTAGGACCTGAGCTTGTAGCTCCCACAAACCTTTCTTCCAACACCCACGTCCCTTTGTCTCTGGAAAAGCAGCAAGGCAGGAGTCCCATATTCCACTGCAGTACCCAATAAAGGGCAGCTTTGGTTACTTTTTTGGTCTTCCAGAAGGTTTTGGGGGAGCTGCCCTAGAAAACAGTAGGGACTCTCTGGGGAGAACTGAGATCAAGCCAAATGAAAGTATAAATGAAGAAAAAAGGAAGTCCAGAAAGCTGGCCTAGAGAGAAGCAAGCAAAGCTATAAGAGAAGCTGGGTGTGGTGGTGCATACCTATAATCCCAGTGATTTGGGAGACTAAGGCAGGAGGATCACAAGTTCAAGGCCAGCCTTAGCAACTTGGACCCTTGGCAACTTAGTGAGACCCTGTCTCAAATTTTTTTTAAAAAATTAAAAAGGTATAGAAGAGGGAAAGAGAAGGAGACAGAAGATATAAGCAAAGGGAGATGCAGGAAATGTGGCAACAAAGAGAAGAAAAATGGCAGATGTGTCCCACAGGTGGTCTTGGTTCCCCTTTGGGTCCAGCTCTCTCACTTACAAATTTTGTGATCTGGGGAAGGTCACTGAGATTCAGTTTCTTATCTGTAAAATGACACTGATTAATTTGCTTATCAACTATTTATTGAGAGCTTTTATATTTGAAAGGCCAGCTATGAACAGGACAGACAAAATCTCTATTGAAGAGTAAGTTCTAATGGAGAAAGGAAGAAAACATAAGCATGGGAGTCAATAAACGTTATGAACATAACAATATGATACACAGAGAAGGGATAAGATAGGAGTTTATTTTAGCTAGGGTGGTTTGAAAAGTCCTTTTTGAAAAGGTGACATTTGAGCTGAATCATGAGTAGGATCCAGCCTTTCAATATCTGAGAGAAAGGCACACCAGGCAGAAGGAACAGCAACTGCTAAGGATCAGAGGTGAGAATAAGTTTCATGTGTTTGAGAGACAGAACAAAGGTCCTGGTGGCTTGAGTGAAGTATACGTGGGGGATCTTGGTAAGGTTAAATTCTGGTTAGCAGGTGGAGGCCAGATTACAGGGAGTCTTGTAGACTAGCAGAGAGGTCTGGCATTCATTTTAAGTGTACTAGAAAGCCATGGGAAAGTGTTAGACAGGGCTGGGGTGATATAATCTTCTGTACATTTTTTAAAGAGCACTTGGCCACTGATGGAAACTGGATAGAAAGAAAGGGTGTTGAAACAGTGAGTCTGATCAGGAAGTTATTGCAGTTGCCCAACTAGAGGTGATGGTTGCTTGGATTAGGGCTTCAGAAATATATTTTGAAGGTGAAGTCCTTAGGACTTGCTGATGAATTGGATGGAGGATAATAAACATGAAAGATGAGTTTACCTCGAGAAACTGGGTGAGTGGTGGCATCATTTATTGGGACAAGAAAAACTTGGCAAGGAACAAATTTGGGGAATAGGGGAACCATTTAGGTTTTCTACCTGATGAGTTTGAAATGGCTATAGATATTCAAATAAGTATGTTAAGGAGGCCACTAGACCAGAAGAGAAATTGGGGCTGAAGATAGAGATTTGGTACTTATCAGTATAACATATACAATATAATCCATACAGTCACATGGAGATAACCATACAGTCACATGGAGAAATACCAGAGGAGGAGAGAGAAGGGTCCAATTTGCAGACACTCCAGTATTTAGGACTCCTATTGAAGGAGAAATGAACAAGAGACTGTGGCAGGAGATTCCTGAAACACTGTCATGCCCTGGAAAGCCAAGAGCAGAAAATGCTTCAAAGAGAGAATGATCCACTGGGTCAAAAGTTGCTAAGGCAAGTGAGATGACCCTTGGAGTTAGGGAGATGGAGAATCTGAAACATTTCAGTGCAGATCAGTGCTGACTGGATTGGAGTTGAAGAGGAAATAGGAGGTCAGGTAGAAAAAGTGAGTACAGATCACTTTGTTGGTCATTTTGAAGAGAATCAAGGCAAAGAGAAATGGGGTCAAAGGAGAGTTGTTTTGTTTTTATAAGGTAGGAAATGCTAGATCATGTTTTTTTGAAGGAAAGATCCGCTAGATCCAAAAAAAGTAGTAGCCATAGCTTGGAGAAATGGAGCGTTCTTCCTTTCCAACAGATGAGAAGTTAAGAGAAGCTGAACTATCAGGGAAAACAGTACTCTAGAGAGTTTCGGTCCTTACCAGGATTGTTCCCAGGATTTACAGGATCACCAAGATCTCGACCAGGGAGGGGTCCCAGCCTGGATGGCCGCCCCGCGCCCCGCGCCCCGCGCCCCGCGCCGGGCGCCCGGCCGCCCGCTGGAGGGAACCTGAGACGGTCTGCGCGCACGCGCGTTGCCCGTTTCCGTCGAGAGGGGGCGCGCGCGGCCTCAGAGGCAGCTGGTGTTAAGAGGCGGTTCGGGCCGCCACAGCCCCTCGGGGGGGCCCGGACCCCGGCCGGCGTCGGGAGGCCCCCCAGGGAGACCTCTTGAGGGGGGGCCATTGAGATGGAGGCCATAACCAGTGAGTGAGAATCAACTTGTTTGCCCTGCAGCCCAACTCCTGGGCCCTTGGCCTCACCCCGAGAGTAACAGCTCCACATTCAACTGGCACCAGCACTTTGGAACCCAGCTTGGGCCTTTCCAACTCCCAACTTTCGGATGGGCCCCGTCCCGCAGGCCTGCAAGCCCCGCCCCGCCCCGCCCCGTTCCACACGTTCATTCGACCTAGGAGCTGGGACTGCTGAAGAGTACTGAAAGGAGATTTGAACCCTGATGTCAAGGGCATATTAGGGAATGGAGGTTGGTCTGCCCCTACAGGAAGCCCACCTCAGGCTGTAGAGCCTTTATCCTAATGACCATTTACTCATGCATCTTCCGGTCTAGGCTGAGCTCCGAGATGGAACTCTCTATGCTATTCAGTAGTAGGGATGGAGGAAGGACTTTCTTCCTTTAAAATAGGAAGTCACACCTGGGACAGTGGCACAAGCCTGTAAATTCAACGACTTGGAAGGCTGAGGCAAGAGAAGCACAAATTCAAGGCCAGCGTCGTTAACTTGGCAAGGCCCCAAGCAATTTAGGGAGACTCTGTCTTAAAATTGAAAGGTCTGGGAATGTAGCTCAGTGGTTGAGTGTCCCTGGGTCCAAGCCCCAATACCTCCCCCTCCACACACACACACAAAAAGTCAAGTAGGAGTCAGAGAACTTAAGTGGACATACTTGGTCTTGGTACAGTTCATTAGCTAATACTTGTTCAATAGACCAGGAAGAGGAGACAGCTAGGGAAAAAAAAAAAAGTGACCAGAACAGCACATATGAGTTCACAAGCCTACGGCAGGGCAGTAGACCTTCCCCTGAGATGCCTGGTCCCTTCAGCCTCTATATCTGCAGTATGCCCAAATTTGTCATTGTCTTCTTAGTTATCTCTCCACTCCTTTCTTTTTTTAAGACAAGTTCTCACCATGTTTCCCAGGCTGGTCTTGAACTCCTGGGTTCAAGTGATCTTTCTACTTCAGCCTCCCAGATTCTTGGACTGCAGCTAGGCCACCACACCCTAAATTTGCCTTTAAAATGTCTGGGTTCTCAAGCTTGATGGGGCATGCATGTGTGTAATCCCAGCCACTAGAAAGACTAAGACTAGGGGCATTGTAAGTTTGAGGCCAGCTTCTGCAACCTAGACCTTATCTTAAAAATAAAAAGGGTTTGGGGTGTGGCTCAGTGATAGAGGATCCCTGGGTTTAATCCCCAGCACTGCCCTACCCACAGAATGTCTAGGTTCTCTTCTGATTTTTTAAAAAATACCCAAACATATAATTCTGTACACATAGGGGAAACAAGTTTATTGAATATATGAACCTCTACCTCATTTATGCATGAATATGGCAAATACATGTTGAGTTGCATTCTGCTCAGCACAATACCAGGTCCTGGAACTATAATGGTGAGCAAAACCATAATGTTCTTTGTCTATAAAACTTACAACTAAATGAGGTGGAGACTACACAACACTCACTGAAAAGTTTAAAGTGCTATGAGAGCATTTAATAGAGGAATTTTCTTAGCTTTTTGAGGAGGTTGGGGGAGAGGCTGGGGAAAGTTGGACTCTTAATGGTAAGTAGAATGAGCAGGAGTTAAAGATGGGGCTTGGGGAGAATATGTCCTGCAAAGGGTTTGTTGGAAGGTCCTGACGCTTCTGGCCCAGTCCTCATGAATTGCCTAATGCTGGTCTCTAAATCCTGATTTTTTTTTTCTTTTTTTGTGGTACTGAGATTGAACCCAGGGCCCTGTGCATGCGAGGCAGACACTCTACTGACTGAGCTATATATCTCCAGCCTCCTAAATCCTGAATTCTTATTGGTGTCCATTCCTTTTATTCTTCATCCACCTTTGGGTTCTCCTGATCCTAGATGATGAG